>NC_056739.1:1876193483-1876233483 GCF_019279795.1 Protopterus annectens
TAAAATGAAACCAGTTAGTGACTGGGATGTTAAAGGGGGTGATTTATCTAGTAGTTCATGTAGATTGCAACTGGTAGATATGGTCATGACATTTATAATGAAGTGCAAAGCAGCAGTCATTCAGTATGGAAATGTGCCAGTTTTGAGGGTCACTCATTTCATTTTCACATGTATTTATTTATTTATTTATTCTCTTTTGTTAACTTGATAAGTGCAGTGTTCCAAAGACCATGTTTATCCATGACTCAAGACAATTTAACAAACAATTTAAAAAGTATATGCACATCAGAATATGGACACTGTCAAAAGTATAAGGCTACAACAAAAACAGCAGAATATAAGCATCACTTACAGACTTAAGAATGTGAACATTGTTACTGAAGATAAGCATCACTTATGTACATTAATAATGTCAAACACAGCAGTTTCATATGGTATGCATGGGCAATGTATTAACATTAATAGTAAGGAAGTGAACCCACGTTGATATCAGCTTAGAAAGTCTAGCATGGAAAGAGGTATATTAATGGAAATTCTTATTTTTGTAATAGTGCACAAGGAGTATGCTAAAGCACGCATTCATATAGGTCAGATATATTGAAAAAGGGTGGTGCATTATGTAGATAGTGAAGTTTTGCAGTACGTTGGGCCTGAGCTGAATAAATTACCTCGATCTGTGCCTTAGCAGTACAACTGATTATATGCATCTGTATAAGGAAAACAAGAAGATCAATAAATTATAGAGATTTATTCCCTCTTAACATTTAAACAAATGGGAAAGTAATATATGTTGAAATTTAGACTGAGGTGCCACACTAGTGAGGCATATCACAGACAACTGAAAGTAGTGATACTGAGGTGCCACACTAGTGAGGCATATCACAGACAACTGAAAGTAGTGATACTGAGGTGCTACACTAGTGAGGCATATCACAGACAATTGAAAGTAGTGATACTGAGGTGCCACACTAGTGAGGCATATCACAGACAACTGAAAGTAGTGATATTGAGGTGCCACACTAGTGAGGCATATCACAGACAACTGAAAGTAGTGATACTGAGGTGCCGCACTAGTGAGACATATCACAGACAACTGAAAGTAGTGATACTGAGGTGCCACACTAGTGAGGCATATCACAGACAACTAAAAGTAGTGATACTGAGGTGCCACACTAGTGAGGCATATCACACACAACTGAAAGTAGTGATACTGAGGTGCCGCACTAGTGAGACATATCACAGACAACTGAAAGTAGTGATACTGAGGTGCCACACTAGTGAGGCACATCACAGACAACTGAAAGTAGTGATACTGAGGTGCCACACTAGTGAGGCACATCACAGACAACTGAAAGTAGTGATAGGCTGTGCCAGGAAAATCTTTAGTCAAGCTGCAATGATGAGTTCGCACTGAGGGGGCTATGCTGTCTTCTCCAAAAGGCAGCCTTACTTGATAGTTTTCTCTTCCTGATGCCCCCACCCAAACATGGACAGGAAAGGTAGACTAGAAGGAGAACATGTTCATGATGGGTAAAATCCAATGGTTAGTGCACCATGCCAGGGACAATGAAGTATTATCATTGTCAGATGTTGACATAGTGAAGACAGAGAGCAAAGGAAGTAGTTAAATGTGTGGTGAGTAAATGTATGAGGTGGCTGACAAGCACATATCTGGTCAAAACTACAACCATATTCCATCAGTCTAGTCAGTTTGTTAAGAAATATGTATTGGTGGCAGGCAGTAAGTTTTCTCATCATCCATTTGTGTGTTTTTTTTTCATTATTTATGTGTTGTTTAATTGTTCTGCTTACTAATACTAGATACTGTACACTTCATCACTTTCCATGTAGAAATGTTACTACTACTTTCTTACCATGGTTTAACTGAGACATTTTTACACCACTCATTAGGGGGGTCTACAGATTGTTAAACAAATGCAAGCCTTTTTACAATATTAGGGCTAGTCTGCAATGCATCATACTATTTACTGATGAGATGGTAGCTGCATTTAGCAGGTTTGAGTGTTTACCTAGGTGATGTCCTACACAGCTGTCAAAGGATAATTACATTATTGCTCTGATAATCTGTTGCTCTGAACTGTCCAGATTTTTGCAGAATGAATAGATTTTGCCTCATAATTTTAGTCTGCTCCTCATAAAACTTGTGATTTTTTTCTGGCAAAGTAGTGAGGACTGAATTATCTAAATAATGACAGCCATTTACGTTTCAGACATCATATCCTTCAGGAAATGCATGGTAACACAAAACCTTTTTATTCTAGCAATTTTCTAAATTGATACAAGCAATATTTAGAATTTCTCCCTATTTTTGAACCTTTGTCCCCTATTAATTTTGGCTTTGTCCAGATTATTTGTGCTACGAGGGTGAGAGGTATGACTGAAGCTGCCCCAGCTAGATGGTATCTACTCCTCCTTGCTGACATTCTACTAGTGGTAGTCTTGATCTGAACAAAAGTGGTAGTGGTCTTATAATGGTGACCTGCCCTTGTGTTGTGGTGGTACCAGTATTGTCTTTGTCCTCAAGCTCACTTCCCAAAGTAAAACACCATGATACATAATGCCAGTGAGACCAGTTTGTTAGAATGACAATAAAACTATAATCTAATGAAATATCCAGACAATAAACCAGAGATAATGTCATTCCAGCATTGATAAATTAACTTCTGATGTCTCAGTGTTATGGACATCCCCTTACAGAGCTGTGTGACATTCTTCTGCAGCAGTTGGCATTCACTGTCTCAAAGCCAGCTGGAATGCCACTAGTGTCCCCTCAGTGGGCATCTCCTTACAGAGCTGCACAACATTTTCCCCCACCAGCTGGTGTTCACTGTCTGAAAGGAAGACAGTGAAGTGAACCACAGTTCCAAACAGTTTTAAAATGTAGACTTTTTTTAATACATCAACTCAGTCTTTAAAATGTGCAAAACTCTGTAAAATAAATACTGTTAAAAAACAAAGCTTGTTAAATAAATGCAATCAAATAATGTCTATTAAAAGTACCATATATGGACTGCTAAAAATGCAGTACATTCATATGAAACTTGAAAAAACCCTATAAAAGAAATTGGTTAGTAGTCCAAATAAATACAATTCCTTTTAATTTTTAGGTAAATTAGTATTCCCAGACAGTCTACCATGCAAGTACTAACCAGGGTCAACTCTGCTTAGCTTCCAAGGTCAGACACGATTGGGCACATGCAAGGAGGAATGGCCATATATAATATTTAACACCATGGTCGATTATAAAAGCTTTGGCTTTTAACAGTATCAGGCTTTTTAGTTTATTTGGTAGTGTGTTTTTGGTGTGGCCTCTTTAACAGGCTTTAAGGAAGGCCATGTGACTTAGAGAAGTTATTTAAGATGGTGTGCACTGTTTTTCAATTATCTGATTAAGTTTTGGGGGTATCAAGTACAAAAGTGCTTATTTATTTTTGTAGAGTTTTGCATATTTTAAAGAATGATTTGATTTATTAATAAAATATACATTTTAAAACTGTTTGGAGCTGCAGTTTACTTACCGCCTTCTTCCAATTTGGTTCCTAGTTCATGGCAGTGGTATCTGAGGTTTCCTGTTTTCACTGTGTCAAAGCCAGCTGGCATACCACTAGAGCTCCCTCAAATGTGGGTGATAATACTAGCAGTGCAGCATTATATACTGTCACTGACTCATAATGCACCCGTCTGAACTGTCCCAGCAAATGAAGAGAGAGAATGAAGAGGAGGCTGCATAGAAAACATCAAACAGGCTGGTAAGAAAGCAGCTTATTTTCCCTGTTTCCTGACCATGGCATACATCTCAACTGTCCAGATTTTCACAGAAAGACCATATTTTTGCCTTTAATTTTTGATCTCTTCCTCATAAAATTGTTTTTTGGCAAATCTGTGAGATGAGATGAGTAATAAAGTCACTATATAATGGCACATATTTGAATTTCAGACTATATCCTTCAGAAACTACATGCTAACTCAAAACCTGTTATTCTAACAACTTTCTAATTTCATAAGAACAGTATATAAAACTTGTCCCTGTTTTTGTGCCTTTGGTCCCCCATTATTTCATACTTTGTCCAGATTTCTTGCACTAAAAGGTTCAGATGTATGGGCCATGGCCTAATTATCACAAACCATTGAAATTCTATAATGTATGATTCATAGACACTTGGAGTATCCCAATAAGACCACAAAGAATAAGCTCTGCAATAAACAAATTCTGTAATAAAAGTAAAAAAATTGCTGTCCAGGACCAAGAAGGAGCAGGTGCCAAGTTGGAAGCAATCTCTCCTTTGTCTGAGCAAGCAAATAAGGTCACTGGTAAAATCCTCTGTGGCTAACTTCAAGTCCAATTTGGCCACATCCACTAAGGACAATCACAAGGCCTTCTTCACATACGTCCACAATCTCAAATGTAAAACCCAAATCTGCTTTGAACTGGTGGCCAAGAATAGCACATACACAAATGATGTAGATATATTCAACCTGCTGGCAGACAAGTTCAGTGAAAACTTCATCCCTCTGCACCCCCCCCCCCCACATCAGTAAACCAGGACATCCCCAGCATCTGTCCCACTCCTCTCATCACCAGGAAGCAGGTCTTTAATGCCCTCTAAAATACAGCCTCCATGGGACCTGACAACATCCCTGGCTGCATCCTACATGAACTCAGGCAAGAGGTCTCAGCACCATTAGGCACCCTATGCAACCAAAGCCTGAGCACTGTCTTCATCCCAGACAAATGGAGGACAGCTATGTCATCCCTCTACACAAAGGTGGAGCATCCACTGACCCAGGCAATTATAGGCCCATCAGCCTAACTAGCCTGATTGGCAAGGCCATGGAACACATTATCATGGACCTTATAAACAAGGACATTGGCAACCTCCAGACACTTGACCCCCTTGACTTGGTTTTGTCAAAGAGAGATCATGCCTGTTAAACTTGGTCAAAACTTGGTTGACTTCTTTGAAACAATCACCAAAGCTATGCAAAGCCATGAATGAGGGGAAGACGATGTACATCATCTACATTGATCTAGCCAAACCCTTCGACACTATTCCCCACTTGGGCATAATAGATAAACTCTCCCAGATAGGTCTCAACCAGTATGTTACCAGATGGGTAGCTAACTGGATCACTGATAGAACCCACTCAGTCAAATTAGGGGAAGCCATCTCTAGTAGTAGACTCATAACAAGTGGTGTACCTTAAGGATCAGTCTTGTGGCATCTACTGTTTGGGATCTACTTTTCTGAGGTGCTAGCCAATACCAGTGGTCTGTGGCTGACCAAATTTGCAGATGACTGCAAGCTGGGCACTGTCTTAAATTCTACTAATGATGTGAACATCCTTCAAGAGGGCCTTACCCAAACTAATGACTAGTGCCAGAAGCATGGTCTCAAACTGAATGCGAAGAAATGCATCATTATCCTTTTTGGGAAAATGGACTAATTGTCACATTAATAACAATGTACTAAGCATACAATCAATCGTGAGAGACTTGGGCACCCAGCTGATAGCAACCTGACTTTTGACTACCACATTGCCTCTGTTGTATGGAAGGATTTCTACATGGCCCACCTCAAAAGTAAGGGTATTTCATCCAGGAACAAGGAAGTCATAACATCCCTGTACACCTCCCTTATCAGACCCATTATCAAGTACAATGCCCCTTTCAGCATGTACCTTGCCAAGCACATGCAGCAGCTGGAGAGACCACAGTGGTTCCTGGCCAGAAAAATCCAGAGTCTCAAACACCTATCCTATACAGATAGGCTAAATGCCCTGTCCCTTTACTCAGTCTCATGCAGAGTACTCAAAGGTGACTTGTATCTGGCATACAAGGCTGTCTCAGACCTAATCTTGATGGAGTTGCTGTATATCCGTAAGTCAAACTCCACCCATGCAATCCACATGCAAGGCCTCAACCTGGACTGTGACATTAATATAACTTGTTGGTGGGATACATTTATATCCCAAAGACTCCCCCATTTGTAGAATAGACTCTATCTCCATTGCAAGCAGAATACCTCACTAGCTCTCGTTAAGAGGAACCTGGATGACTGGATGGGAAACAGAAAATACACCCTTGGGATCCCATCTGTGTCCCTGCTGGACAGGGGAAACAGGTGCTGACTTTGTGGGAACATGGATGAAATACTTGGCTAGCTATTAAGGGTGTGATGCCCATGTACAGACCCATCAATCAAGGAGCCTCACTCCTCACCACAAACACCACTGAGGGGCATCCACATTGGGAAGAATAACAGATATACACACAGTAAAGTGCAGTTTCCCTTAAGAGCACACAGAGATCACAGTCAATCTGGGGCTGGTTTATCCCTTTCTCTCAGGATCCCCAATAAGACTTCCCACTGGCTCAGCTATAGGGTCCAGATCTCAGCCTAGTGGTCAAGCTAAAACATCCACCACACTCTCTGCCCAACCAGTGCTTCGTTTTTCTGCCCAAGTAGCTCACACACACACACACACACACACACACACACACACACACACACACACACACACACACACACACACACACACACACACACACACAGTTTGAGATATGAGTTATATTCAAACCCACAGGCAATCCTGGGGAAGGCTGGCCCAGGTTCTCCAGCTATGCCCCTTCTGCCCAGTCTATAGGGTAGTACCACTTGCCATGAACCACTAATATCAGTTAATAATAAGGCCCTTTTCAAAGGGTGTCTAGTTATTACTGCGCAATATTATTATCCAGATGGTAAGTGTGATGAACAGCAAGGCATATTTGGAGTGGCTTGGGCAGTATCACAGTATACATGCAATGTACTCTAGAGCTTGAATTATCTCTACATAAAACAGCCACAGTTGAAAGGTTTAAAAATATTTAATAATAAATAATAATAACACAAGACAATACTTTTTATACAAAGTGATATTCAAGAGTTCAGAGATCACAGAGAAATGCTTAAAATAATACAGCAGAAAAGTTCTGACATCAATAAAGAAAACAGCTAGACTAGACTTCCTATTTCTTATCTATATCTGAGAGCAAACACAGTTCTAAAATAAACTTACATACAGAGCAAGGCAGTGCTGGTGATGTTATCAGTTCTGAAAACAAATGCAAAATGCTCTAATTCTCTCTCTCTCTCTGTCCTTAAATTGATAACACAGTACCACTAACTCATTTTAGATTACATCATTATTTTCTATTTCCCAGGCTAACAGAACTTCAGAGTTTAACAGCCCTTTTGATCTTGCAGCTGGTCAGGAAGCTAGAGCAATAAAAGACATTATACATGTAAATTCTAGCCATTAACTGTGGTCTCAAAACAACAGGATGAATTTCTTCATTCAGAAATCACGGCTCCGAGTTGTGAGATTAAACAATTATACATTGCTTGACATATCAGCTTTCCTCCAGCAGAGTGCAATGTGGTTAAATTTTTGAAGTTCACCATTTACTATAATTGTCTTACATTTAAGAGAACAAGCATATGGCTTACATTAATATCTGCAAACGATAGAATCATTTACAAAATTATATCTAGCTAGGCTGGCAGCCTTCACAAAGGGCCTCTGGGCCAATACCCTAGTATTGTTCTATGAACCTATGTATGACATAAAAATTCATAGAACAATATGAAAACATCAGCAAAACAGGAGTGCAGACTGCAGAAGTGTCAGCTCATTTAACATGCAATTTAAATAAATGTTTTCTTTATTTATATTAATATTCTTCATTTTATCTTTTGTATTATGTATTGCAGCTACATTTCAAATCAGTAGATAAATGGATTATAAAGATTTTTGCAAAAAAGAGGTCAATTGCAAATTAAACAAATCAAAACCTGTACCATAAACACACATTTGATGCAAACTGTAGTGAATGTCTGTCCAAAAAAATCCCGATGCTCAAGGGCAGCAAAACCCTACAACAAGCCTGGCCTGGCTACTCCATATTTAAAATATTTCTTTGCTGACTCTAAAGCTGCTGGACATAATGCTCTGTCACAAACCTATCTCAGAACTACATATGAATCAATTGTTGTAGACGTTAGATATTGTTGTGCTATTACCAAGTCTCTGAATATTCTGGATAACAAGTGAACCTGTGGGTCCATGCTGAGGTTATTTTCACCTAAGTGAATCTCCAAAATATGCCCCTGGCCTACATGATATGGAAAGAATTCCAGAGTTGATAGCAACTACTACCATAGCATACCTGAAAAACCCTACCATAGCCCCTGACAGGAGACAGGGTCAAGACCCAATTCACATGTTCTGAATTGCTACCCTCAGCAGCTCAGGCAATGAAAGACTGACCCAAAATTAGAATATGTCTGAGACCTGCAGGTTAAATTAGCAGAATTAAATAAAAAGCTTGTCCACTATAAAACTATCGAATGAACGTCAGCAATGCTGTAGAAGACCATCCACCAGTCCTCTTAATAATCTACACTGATTAGCCTTCTGTGGATAAACCCAAACCCTTCGCTGTAGTAAATGAATATGAAGAACAATGTAGTGAAGGCAACATGATGGAGCGTAACTGGTGATAAAGACTATAATGTTGTTGGGCAGATATGGTGGAACATGGCTTTGTAAAGGATGAGAATGATATTCTTTCCTACGTCAGTTCTGTGACATAACATAGAGGTTAGCAAGCTGAGCCTAGACTAATAATGTAAATGCACTGTACTTTTTATATGGCATTTCACAGAATGATGGATGGAAATGAAAGCATATGGGGCAGAGAGAGTGAGGGACAAAGATTAAAAACTGGGGAAGTATGTAGGGGAGTAACCGAAAAAAGCAGCAAGTGGCAAAGAATAAACTAGTAAAAGTACACAATACCACAGCCACCAAGCCCAAATGAATCCAAATCCAAGAGAAGAGCTGACAATAGGTGTTTCATAAAAAGATTTATTTTATAACGCAAACAACACCACGTTTTCGTCTTCAACTTTGTCAACAAAGTTGAAGACGAAAACGTGGTGTTGTTTGCGTTATAAAATAAATCTTTTTACGAAACACCTATTGTCAGCTCTTCTCTTGGATTTGGAAGTATGTAGGGGAATTATGTAGCAGACAAGAACAAGAGGATAGCAGTTAAGGATGGGAAATGCTGAGTCGCAAGTCAATGATTAGGTTGTTAGTGGAGCTGCAGAGAATACACTGATGGGGATCATCTTTCTTTCAGCATATCTAAAACATATTTTAAAGTCCATAAACAACATACTAATGTCAAGAATGTACACAACATACCTATGTCACAATGTTAGAGAACAATGCTAGACTGTCCATTGCAGATTTAATAGTGGAATAGTGGTTACATATTATTTATTTATTTATTACGCTTGTTTACCGGGAAAGTCTACAGTGCCTAAAAAAGCCCATTTTCAGTGGAGGACCGGGGAGAAAAGCTCCAACGAAAACATAGCTACAGAAAAAATATAAACATTAATTGATGCAGAAGTAGAAATAGTGTTACAGATAGTAAATACAGTGACATATGCAGAATATATACATAAAAGCAGGAGTCTAGTTTGTTTGATTATAGTAATATATACAGAAAAAAAAATTCTAGATAATTTTTAGAACATTTTTTCTTTAAAATCTTTTAGATTGTTTTTAGAACATTTTTAGAACTTTAAATCATTATTTTAGTTTGTTGCACTGTTCTTACTATGTATAATTAATACGAGACACTTCTATTGTACTTCTATTATATTTTTATCTTTCATTTGTAACCTTGATTGTACTGCCTTTGGAGCTTTTCTCCCCGGGCCTCCACTGAAAATGGGTACCTCGTGGCCCAGTGAACTTCCCCGGTAAT
This sequence comes from Protopterus annectens, assembly GCF_019279795.1. Classification (NCBI taxonomy): domain Eukaryota; kingdom Metazoa; phylum Chordata; order Ceratodontiformes; family Protopteridae; genus Protopterus; species Protopterus annectens. Next base: position 1,876,203,328 of record NC_056739.1, read on the forward strand.
CAAACTGAAATAAATAAATAAATAAAATAAAATATACATTAAAGCAGAATTCAATGAATTCAATCAGAGAGGTATAAACAGAGATATATTAATTGGTATCATTGCACCAGTATCAACAAGTGAAGATAAAAATAAAAAATAAATATGGAGAAAGTATCATCAGTTACTAGTAGCAAAAGACAGAGGAGTTTAGTAATCATATACGGAGAGTGAAGAGGTTAGGTTATAGAGCAGGAACATAGCCAGGAAGAGTTGAGATGGTTTTTCAGCATTTGTTTGAAGGTGGTGGTGCTGCCTGTGTTTCTTATAGAAGGTGGAAGTGAGTTCCATAGTTTGGCGAACGTGAAGGAATAGAGGAGATGACCAGCAGGTAAGGTGGGCTTTTCTACTTTTAGAAATTGATGATTTTCAGATCTTAGATGCCTGCTGGGATGGTATTTGGCAAGTAGAGTTGAAAAAGCAGGACAGTCTGTGGGTCCGTAGATTATTTTGTGGACAGTAGTTAGTTGGGTGATTGAGAGATGGTGGGAGAGTTCCAGCCACCCTAATTGTTTCAGTGACTTACAGTGGTGGTATGAAAATTTTGCCTTGGTGGACAATTTTGCTATTCTGTTGTAACACATATCAAATTGGGATTTTGTAAAATTTTGGATATTAGTAAGGAGAGGGGCACCATAAAGGAAAGAGGGTAATAAAAAGATAAGCTGCAGGGGTTTGTCTAGTAGAGAGGCTAAGAAAGTTTTGGTGCCTGTAGAACATACCAAGCTTTTGGTGTGTTTTTTGATGTTATTGTTTACATGTAGGTCAATGTTAAGGATTTCATCTATAATAATGCCTAGTAATTTAGTGTGTGGGACAACTTCTATAGTGGTATTGTCTTGGGCTTGTATAGTGAAGAGTTTTTTTTATCAAACTGAGTGGTTTTCCTAGGGTTAAAAATTACTAGTTTAGTTTTTTTTTTTGCATTTAGGGCAAGATGATTGTTAAGCATCCGAGATTCAGTAGAGGTGAGGGCATTCTGTGTAATTTGCTGGAGTTCAAAGCTGGAATTTGCAGTGCATATCATTGTAGAGTCATCAGCATACTGGATTACTGAGCATTGTGGAAGAGTGGAGTGAAAGCTGTTAATAAAGATGCTAATTAAGTGAGGACCAAGTAGGGAGCCTTGGGTTACCCCTGTAGAAGTACTGAGGAAGGGAGAGTAAGATTGTTGCCATTTGGTGGATTGCTGCCTATTGGAGAGATAGCTGTTGAACCATTGTAGGGTGGGGGAGAAATGTGGAGGGTGGGTAGTTTAGAGAGGTGGATAGTGTGGGAAATGGTATCAAAAACTTTGGAGAAGTCGAGAAAAAATGAAGCAATTATTTTACCAGAATCCCATGACTGATTATCTGTATCATGGAAGGATAGGAGGGCAGTAGAGGTGCTGTGTCCTGGTCTGAAACCATGCTGAGTGGGTGATAAAATTTGATTTTCAAGCAGATGATTGCGGAGTTGGACATGGATGCATTTTTCCAGTATTTTAGAAAGGGGTGAGAGAATTGCTATGGGTCGAAAGTTTGTGGTTTCTGTGTTGGTGCCACCTTTGTGTAAGGGGAGAACGAATGCTTTTTTCCAGATGTCAGGGACAAGAGATTCTTTAATTGATCTGTTAATGATGGGATAAGCTATAGAGTTTGCTGCTAGCTGCAGGAATTGTGGGGGTAGATTGTGAGGGGTCAGAGTACAGGGTTTTAGCTTAAGTAAAAGTTTTTTTATTGTACTGGTGGGTATGGGGGAGAATTTTAGGTTAGGGTTAAGGGTAGGCTTGTTTTCTCAGATGATTTGGTCATCAGCTGTCTTGGGACACCATCTTGTAACATGCATACATAGAGAACTGGTAGATGTCAAATGGGAGTTAATCTGAAAAATGCAAACGGGTATGCAAATAGTGAGAGGACTGGGATGACACATTTGATAGGAATGCTACTTTTATGACACAGTGATCAAGAAAAAAATTAGGGCTTTAGAATCTTCTTAAAGCTGACTAATAAGGAACAGCATTAGAGAGCAATGGCAAAACATGACGGATTGCTGGGTGAATTTTCAGAGGAATGAATTTGTGAGATATAGATGACATCCTATTAAACAAAGGTGTTATTTTGAACAGTTTCTTGTAAGAAGGACAGCATATTATTCAGATGGCTGAACAGACAATTGTCAAGATTTTAATGGGATTGTGGAATGTTGAGTATGCACAATAAAGGAGCAAAGGATGCTGGGCGGTGCAAAATGAAGGCAATGTATCATCAGCATATAGGATGTTTGCATTTAAATGGAGATAAAGGACAAGGAGGGCTGATTTATGAAGGTATTTTTGGCATAAGGCGGTGTACATGAACCAAACATTACTACACACCGGGGGTGTTGTGAGGGTCAAGCCCCTCAACACCTGGTCATTTGATACTATCTGTAGCAAGCATCTCCTGTCTCCTTAATCATACTTATCAACTGGAGGTTTGTGTTTTTTGCAGTTTGAGTTTCAGATTTAGTAGTTTATGTATATAAGTTCTATATTTTATTTTGCAATTTAATGTAAAATAGTTTCTCCTCTTGTAACTAATTGGCAGCTGTGAAGGGTTATTATTAGTAGTAGTATTATTATTTTTCTAGGGAAGTTTTGTCAGAATTTTTGAGGCTATTGATTTAAAGACGTGCTATCTTGACACTCATCTGAGTTCTAGGATGTCAATGAGACCAGTTGTTGTTGTTGTTGTGTCTTTCAGCTTTTCCCGGTTAGGGGTCGCCACAGAGGAACTCCGGTCCGATAATGATTGGTAGTTGATTTTTACATGCCGAGTTACCAGCCCTGATGCACAACCTTCAACGAAGGTACGCCCATTCATGCATGTCTCCACGCAGAAGATGCTCTAGCTGAGAATCGAACCGGACAGCGTCTTACTGTGTCAATGAGACCAGTAAAGAAGATTTATTTATCACAAGAACAGCTTTACACAAACATGTACATGGGTTTCCTTGTAATATGACTTCAAAATATTCCCAAGAGTAATCATTTTGACAGTAACTCCAGGAAATGAAATACACAAGGAGTAATGCTCCCACCATGACTTTTTAAATGTAGTTAGATGATAATATATTTGTTATAGTTTTAGGGTACACTCAGTTTAGTAGCAACTCATCCAAACTGATAAACACACGTATAAACAATCATGCTCCATCTAGCTTGTCATTTTTCTTTTAAGTGGGTTTAAATGGGGGTACACTTGTTACCTTTATTTAATTGATATTCTATGGTAATATTTATGTGTGTTTTATAGATATTTTAATTTGCATTTGTATTTATGCCCTCTTTTATATACTGTATCTCCAAATTTACCTCTTAGGTTAAGCAATGCCTGGCGGAGCCCTTCTATTGCATTCCTTTGTCTAAGTGTAATATAATTCCTAGGTTAGAGTTGGCAACTGTTTTCTGTTGCTACGGAGAGTGCTTTTGCTTTCTATTATCAACTTCCTTCCTACACTACTACAATTTCTGTTTGTGGAGTTTATACATTCACTTTTTCCAGGAGTATTTTTTTTCACTTTTTTGGATGCCCTTTTTCCTGCTTGTTAGCAGGTAATGTAGTTAAATGTGAGTTTTGAGTGTATCCTATTACCAGAGAATGTGTTTAGTTTGTGTTACAGCACTGGTTCTTATTCTGCTCTATTTCCTTTTTATTATTGTTATTTATACAAACTGTAAAATATTTAAGTTGGGGGTTTTGCTTTTTTAGTGTTTTTTTTTTCCGCTTCTGAAGTTTGTGTCTGTTTGAAAAATTTTCCCTGACAAATGACATTTCAGGGTAGCATTGATTTATTAGTTTGAAGTCCATGAGGGAGAAAGAGTAAGTATGAATGGACTAGATTTATTTTTTTCTTGCACATTCTATAATTTACCTTCAGACCAATTAGCCTAAAAAGTACATGGATGAGGAAGCAAAAACCTGTTACAGGATAGTAAATTACCACTGAAGGGCCAAAATGAAATATGGTGTACCACTCTCTGGTTTAATGAACAGTTCTTTATTCAGTCTAGTAATGGCAAACAAGGCAATATACTTTGTCTTTTATATTGTTTTGGACATTCTTGAAGTTGTAAAAAATATGACATCAGTAAAACCGTTCAGGGCATTACAATAAACTGCAGAAGGGGTCAGGGAGTGTAGTTCTTTCAGGATCTTAATCATGACTTGGCAGGTAAAAAAATATATATAGATGTATCGACAGTGTACCTCGTAGGACTGATTGTAATAATTAGGTAAGTTGGTGGAACTATAGGTTCATAGGTTCATAGGTTCATACTAGGCTATCTGCCCTAGGGCATTTATAAGCCTAGCCAGAGTGTGTGTGGCTTTCACCACCTATTTTAAATTAATTTTGCTATGCCCTTTTTCGAGGTTAGTATACTGTGCCTCTGTCTAACAGTGACACAGAAGTGATACCTGGGGTAAACCTACAATCTCCCATCCACGCATCAAGATTCCTCTTGAAGAGAGTCAATGAGGGACTCTGCCTAACCTGGACTGGGATTTTATTCCAAAGTGAAGGGAGCCTCTGGGTTATGAATCTGTCCCTCCAGCATGTCCTATTTATTTCAGTGCTGAGGTTCAAGTCTCTCAAGTGCGTAGCTCGATGTGATTTGGATTTTCTGAGGTGCAGCATGTCCATTAATTCCGGGTTGGACATGGCTTTATATGTCAGGCACAGATCGCCTCTGAGCAGGCGGTATGCCACTGAGTAGAGCTGGAGTTTCTTTAATTGGGCAGCATATGGCATCTGTTTGAGCCCTATGATCCTCTTGGTGAGGTACTTTTGGGGTCTTTCCAGTTGCTGCAGGTGTCTGGTAAGGTACATCCCAAAAGGGCATTGTACTCAATTATGGGCCTGATGAGGGATGAGTAAAGAGGCACGATGACCTCCCCTGATCTAGATGTGAATCCCTTCATGATTAGGTGGGCTATATAAAATGTTTTTCTAACCACTTTGGCCACGTGGTTGTCAAATGAGAGATCGCTATCAACTTGGGTCTCCAGGTCCCTAATTAGTTCTTCTGTACTTAATGGATTACCACCTATGTGGTAATTTGTGGGCACTTTGTTTTTGCCAAAGGGGATGACAATACACTTTTTGGCATTTAGCTTGAGGCCATGTCTCTGGCACCAGTTGTCTGTTTCTATGAGGCCCTTTTGGAGGATGCTTGTGTCAGCTGGAGAGTCGATTATGGCGCCCAGTTTACAGTCATCTGCGAACTTGGTCAGCCACAGTCCTTCCGTGTTGGCCTGTACCTCCGAGAAATATATACTGAACAAGAGAGGTCCCAGGACTAAGCCTTGTGGGACGCCACTTGTAACTGGTTTGGAGTCTGACATGGCTCCAGCAATTCTAACCATGTGGGTTCTGTCCTTGAGCCAGTTTGCAACCCATCTAGTGACATAGGGGTTTATATTTAAGCTGGTGAGATTATCTATAATGCCCGAGTGGGGTATTGTATCGAAGGCTTTTGTGAGGTCCAGGTAGGCTGTGTGGACCACCTTCTCCTGTCAATGGCCTTGGTGACTGTTTCAAAGAAATCAACCAGGTTTAGGAGGCAGGATCTGCCCTTAACAAAGCCGAACTGGGTAGGATCCAGTGTCTGTAGGTCCCCAATATCTTTATTTATGAGGTCCATGATGATCCTTTCCATAGCTTTGCAGACCAAGCTAGTCAGGCTTATGGGGCGATAGTTTCCAGGATCCGTTGAGGCACCACCTTTGTGGAGAGGGACCACTGTTGCTGTACGCCACTCTTTGGGTACATATCCTGTAGTAAGGCTGAGATTGAACAGTAGTTTTATGTTTGGGTTTAGCTCTTCTTGGAATTCATGTAGGACGCAGCCCGGGACACCGTCTGGTCCAGTTAATGTTGTGTTTTTTGCTTTGGAGAGGGCAGCTCTTACCTGAGCATCTGAGATGTCAGGGGGGGCAGCACTCTGCTGGGATAGATATTTGCCCTTTTGGTGGGGAGGGGGGGGTTTGCGCTGAACATGTCAGCTAGGATGTTGGCAATGTCTGTGGGTTCGGTGTATTTTTTGTCATTTTGGACTAATTCTGAGCATATCTGGGAATTCCCACCCAGGTTCCTAACATAACTAAAGAAAGCCTTGTGATTATCCTTAGTGTCCTGTGCAATTTTTCTCTCGAAACTGGCCTTAGACGATTTTATGAGTGCCCGTAGTTTTTTGCTAATACTGATCAGAGATGCCTTCCCTTTTTGGGATTTTGCTCTATCATGTAGTAGCTTCCTCCTTCTATTGTATAGTTTGTTTATGGCTGGGGTCCACCAGACGTTTGCCTTTGGAGGATTGGGTCTTGGTTTTATTTGGGATTGCATGATCCATGCATTCCTGAAGATGTTCATAGAATGCATTTAGAAATGATTCTGAGGTCTGGGCCATGTTTTCCACAGGCCCGGGGGCTTTGAAGGATTCCACCTCGGTTTTGAGGAGTGTAAAATTTGCTTTAGAGAAGTTTTTCACTGTGGTTTTCAGGGCAGGGGGTGGAGTCGGGATGTGAATATCCAGTGAGATTAGTTTATGGTCTGATCTTACCAGTGAGGGATACACTTCTGGTCTGGAGCATAGAGTCCCCGTGTTGGTGATGATCAGGTCCAGTATGTTTTCTCCTCTTGTGGGAGTGGTAACAAGTTGTTCCATAGCATTTGAGTTTATAAATTCTAGGAACCTTTGGGCTAGGGTGTTGGAGCTAGAGTAATGTTCCCAGTCTATGTTTGGGTAGTTGAAGTCGCCCAATATAATGGTGTTTGGAGAGACCTTCATATTTTACAGTGTTCTCAGGAATGCCGAGTGGGGTTCCTGGGTTTGGGAGGGTGGTCTGTAGCAGGCTATAAACTGGAAGGCAGTTTTACCCACTGTTAGTTGCACATGGATAGTCTCTGATGCTTCGTGCTGTGCCACCAACCTGGAAGTGTGGGTATCTTTGACGAATATTGATACTCCCCCTCCTTTTGTGGTTCGGTCCAAGTTTTGGGGCCGAAAAGCATGGTATGAGGTATAACCTGCTGGGGTGCTCTCAGGAGCCTTGAACCAGGTTTCTGTTACTGCACAGATATCAATGTTCTCCATGCTAAGGAGAGTTTCGAGTGCATGCATCTTGAGGTTTAGACTTCTGGCATTGAGTAGCATTACTCTTAGTTTCTTATCCCTTGTGATACCTATGGAGGTGGGTTTGTCTTTTGAGCCTTGCCTAAAAAAGGCACTACTATAAACTTCCAAAAGTGTCTGTATGTGTTTGGGTGATGTCTGGATGCCCCCAGAAATACACCAGAAGTATAATTTTATTCAGAGATGAAATAACTGCAACAGAATACTATACAGAATGAAGATTTAGGGAAAGTGGTAGAAGCTCTGCATGGTTACATGCATGATGGCCCCATTCCTGGATGGTCATAAGGAAGGCATATCTAATTTACATATGGTACTCACTCAGCATACAGAAATATGCAGACTGATTAATGCTCCCCTGCAAATTACCTACTAATTTTACAGGTCATAGTTGCTAAGTTTATTACTTTTTTCTATGAAGCCAAATGTCTGCGTTTCAATCACAGTTTTCAGTCCTGTTTATTATTGTTAACTTTTCAGCATATCACTTTCATTTTTCTGTATTACACTATTAAACTATGGCACATCTTATAACCAAAGAATTCAGTAGCGCATATTTTTACTGCATTAAATAATAAGTTGGATGGAAAAGAGAATTGCATTTATTCTATAATTCCTTAAAGAATGAAAAAGAAATCTGTCAGTTAAGAGGAGGATTTTTAATCTGATAATAGGCTGTGAAGGTACTGGTATCTGAAACCTCATGGGTATAAATAAAATACTTCCAGAGAATCTTGTGTCAGAGGGTTATCCTGTAGATGAATACAGGCAGGATTTAGAAAAGTAACATGTCTTTGTAAGTTCTACTTGAGAAATATCGATTAGGGCAAGCTAAGTCTACAAAGCCTTGAGTTTTGAAACATTGATAGGCAATGACGAATGAAACATTGATAACAGCAGCTAGACTTTATGTAAGAAGCTGGCTTAATGGTTTAAGAATTGCTATAGTTGAAAGTGAAATAAAGAAGCATGAAGAATCCAGACTTTGTGTTGCTGGAGCAGAATTAATTCATCTTATTTTAACTGTGAAAAAAAAAACATTTGTATAAATGCTGATGGCTAATGAGGATATGTGTGGGCATTCATTTTAACATTTAATGTATACCATAAATTAATCTGATTTTCCTAGAACTGCAGAGGTTTGCTTTCATGATCATGAAAACCTTCAGCATAAGATATTGACGGCATTATTCTAACAATTTGACAATGTCAGTTTGATGTTTATCATGGAATAAAATCAGGTAAATGTGGTCCTTAAGGCTTTTATACTTCTATGCTATAAAACTGAAGCTTGATTCTCAGAAGTGGATGCAGATGAGCAGTATAGCTCACATGCTGTGTAACTAATACAAATCCTATTTTTATTTTATGGGTGAAAGACCTATTTGATCTATCAATAGCATTTGTTTCTTGGTAAGGGTCTACTGTTCACTAGGTATTTGGCAATTCAACTGATAAAAATAAGCCCTTAACTGCAATGTTCTTGGGTTAATTCCCAGTAAACATCATACTTTTTCTTTAGTATTTCCATTTTAATTTGTAATAAACTTTATGCTGGCACTCTGATGTAGTATAACAAAGCCTGGAGTATGACCCAGACAACCAAGCTTCAATTAACAGCCCAGATGCTGGAAGAGTGATGACGGAGAAAAAAGACTGAAAAGACATTGCCTTCTCATGTCTTTCAGGGGAGAAAGTGTAGGGATATACTAGTACATGCCACAGCAATCTGATGGTGATACTAGATCTGTGACAAGTGCAAACTGCAATGCTGGATGGGCAGAGATTGAGAAGTTAATTGTAACATAGGCAGAGCTGGTTTTATCGTATCATTATTGCACACCAGCTTGTTAGAAACTCTGCATTGCCAAGGTTGGATAGGGCTCATTTCAAGGAGGACTTTCATGAGCAGTATATGTAATGCCTCTTGCAGCTTCATGTTCTACGGTTTCCCAAACCCCTCCATTCTCAAGAGCTAGCTTCCTGTTCTGCATACTTGGAGGGGGGTTGTACTGGCAGAGAGGAATTACAAGAAAACAGAAGGCTCCCTTGTTAGCAGATGTCCAGTACCCCAGGGAAATGGACACATATATAAAGGTACAACTAAGCAAGTAAATAAATAAAGATAATCATGTATGCCAAAATGTCCCTCATTTGTTTCACCACACTATTAACTACATTTTGTCTTTCATGTGAAGGAGTGAGGGACTTGCTGAAACTTTGGAAAGAAATTCTTATATTTGCAAAGAGTTCTGGAGTTTATAAATTACTAGCACTGTATTAACTCAGTGGATGTGTGAAATTAATATATATATATATATATATATATATATATATATATATATTGGGGTTAATGTTCAAGTAAGTAGTAAACTTCAGACATGAGATGTTTCTGTTCGCTGGCTGGGCAAGCACTGGAAGACAGACTCAAAAGATGACATTTACTATTATTATAATAGGAATAATAAATGCCGTTTACTGAGAGTAACATGCAAAAATGTTCCTCCCCCAAAAGATGCAGTGAGTTCAAATATTTTTATTTTAAAATAAGCATCACATATGAGGGAATGCATTTCTTATTGCGGAACCTTCTCCTTTGACTTCATATATTTTATGCAGATATATTTTAATGGAAACATACCATCTGTTTGCTCATGCACATTTGAACTGGCTGCTCTTCTAATATCCCCAATCTTTGCCACAATTGACTGTTAACATTGATATAAAAATAATACATCAAACAATAAAGTACTCTGAATAATCAAGAAAGTTTGTTTATTTTATATTTTCTTCATGTTTCAAAAATTACCCCATTGAGATCCTAACATAATATACTGGCTTACCAAGGGCTGTGTAACACTGCTGTTAACCTACAGATGAAAAACATTTTCCAGTTTTTACATTATTGTAGCAATAAACTGACATATGGACTTCTGAACATATAAAATTGCCAAGGGAGAAAAAAAGATAAAAGGCATCAAGTCAGGGAGTTTCTATCTAAATATGTACTTTTACCCTACCGTTGCTCAGTCATTCCAGGCAGTCATACATTATCAAGATGATGACTATCTCCACAGCCTCATGAAGTTTGACTTTCACCCTACATAAAATATATGTCCATATGGCAGCAATGAGACACCTAGCCTTCTTTGCTATCAATAACGTCTTCACCGAGTCGCATCTCTTCTGTTATCTGAAATTGGGGCACTTCCATATTGTATTCTCAATTTCTCTTCTTATGTATATTTATATTTCACAAAACGAAGCTCAGTTGTAGAAATGTACTTCCTTTTCCCCTTTCCAGTTTAGTAACTGTTCATATAATCTACCTTAATTGTTTTGCAATAAAGAATGACATACAATTCCATTTGTGAACTTAAGTTATGGTGAAAGAGAAGCTCTCTATGCCCTACAAAGGGACGTAACTGTGTCAATTAGACCCACGGATAAAGGAGGGCCCTTAGTAGTTATGGACTACATCTGTTATAAAAGAGTAATGAATGAAATGTTAAAAGATGAAAAGGTATACATTAAGATCAGTAAGAAAAATGCAGAGTCATCTACAAGAAATATTTACAACATGCTTTTTGAATGTTTGCAATGTAGAATAATAGACTTGAATTTGTTCAACTATTTGAATGTAATTAGTCTGGTAACCCCTATTATACAAGGATTACAGAAGGTTCACAAGCATCCTACAAACCCTCCCATGAGACCCATTGTGGCAGGGAGGGGATGGTGTACTGAACCTTTAAGTATCTATGTTGAGAAACATCTTAAACGTATACTTAGTAAGAATGTTTATGTACTCAAAGATACTGAACAGTTTCTATGTGATTTGTACACATTTTTGAGCAATAGGACAGTTAGTCTGGATTGTTTTACGGTAACACTAGATGTCCAGTCCCTATTTACAGCTATACCAAATAGGAATGAACTTGAAATGTGTATGCAGTATTTAACTGATGATGGCACATATGATCAAAAGTTCATTGAATTGTTAATGCTGTTTATGGAATCAGTTTTAGAAAATAATGTGTTTCTGTTTGAAATAAATCTATACAAACAGATGGATGGCATAGCTATGGGCACGTCCTGTGCCAATAGCTACGCCAACTAGTGATGGCAAAATGGGAAGGTACATACCTAGCTCCTTATATGGACATAGGCAAACTGATATTCTACAGACGATTTGTAGATGATCTTTTTCTGCTATGGGATGGTGATGAGAGCTCTCTGGATGGATTTGTGCAAAATATTAACTTAAGTACACATTTCTTAAAATTTACAATGAGTTACTCATTGAAGGAGATTATGTTCTTAGATGTTAAAATTACAAGAGATGCTAAAGGAGAATTTGAAACTCAGATCCACAGAAAAGACTGTTATAGAACAACATATTTACATAGAGTATGCACCCTGGCCATGTCTTTAAAAATATTTGCAAAGGACAAGAAATTAGAACATCTAGATTGATGGCCAATAATGAGAAATTCATGAAAGAGTTGAACACACTTGGTACCAGGTTTATGGAGAGGGGCTATAGTGAGACAGAGGTAGGTCATGAGTTAAATAGGATACCTGAATTTAGGCACAATAGAGGAAAACCCTGCTTCTCAGAGAAAGTGGCTGCTGACACCCGTAATAAGCAGTTGAAAGACAAAATGCATATGTCTATTACTTACTCCAGTAACATAAAAGCATTACAGGAGATATGTAATAAACATTGGGAAGTTCTTTGTGCTGATGATAGTGTCAGAAATATTATAGATGAACTTCCCTCTTATACATATAAAAATAAAAAAAATCACTGAAAAGGCTCCTATGTGGACCTAGAAATATGGCAATTAAGCATCCTACGATTAATAGAATAGACACATTCCCATGTGGGAACTGCAGATACTGTGTGTATTTGGACTGCAATTCAGCTTTCTTACATCCTGACACAGGAAAAAGATGGGAATTTAAAGTAGGAAAAAGTTGTTATAGTAGTAACTTAGTATACATTGCCTGTTGTGAATTATGCAGGTCATTCTGTTTAGGCAAGACAAACCGTACTTTAAGGGAAAGAATAAGGGAGCATATTTAGGAAATCTTCAAAGCTAGTGAAGTGAATGCTTTAGCCAAACATGATAAACATACTGTTACGAATCATACTTTTAAGTTTATGGTGGTACAACTTATTAAGGAAAATCCAAGGGGAGGAGATATTAGGAATTTCACTGAACAGGTTGAGTTAAGTTGGATTATAAGAATGAGAGCAAACTTGGGAAAGGGCCTTAATAACAAACTGTCTCTGAAACCCATACTCCAGGCCAGAGGAGTATGCAGATAGAAATCTTTATGTACTGAATTATTATGTACTGAATATGTCAATTTTAGTAGTTTTAGACTTTGTATAATGGTTTTAAATGAGATTTCTGTCTATATGAGATAGATTAATTCACTAATTAGTCAATTAATTATGTCAGTTGAATTCTGCTATGCAATTGGTTGACTGTTTTTTAAAAGTTGGGGGGATGTTTCTATTGATTGTCTGATGAAGCAGTTTGTTGAACTGCGAAAGCGCTCACCATTAAAGTTGGAAGTATTTTTATGTACTCTGTGGTTTGGTTCTTCCTTATTTTTCTGCATATTACCTTGGAATTTCTGGTTGGACCATTTATCTACACCACTGTGTTTTTTGGTTTATACACATAACATGTTTTCAAACAATGCATCCAACATCCAAATTTTCTAATCATTACTAACCCTACATAATTTTACATTTCAGAAGACCAAAAATATCTTTCCCCCTCAAACAGTCACATATCTGTCCAATTTGCAGCATATTAATGAGTTGTCCAATAGCTGTAGATCTTTCTCTGTCACAGCACTTTCAATGTGATTTTTCCCTGCATTTGCCTAAAATAATGCTGTTTTCTTTAATGAATAGTAATGTACAAACATTACATATATATATATCTATCTATATATATATATATATATATATATATATATATATATATATATTCATTTTTAACTGTTTTGCACATCTGTGCTTTGTTTGTTGAGTGCACTATTGTGCTGAGTTTTAGTCTGTTAACTTGATTTGCAGGTATATTTTCCCTAAAAATGGAGAGATTACAATTTTTTCGTAAGTCTCAACAAATATCATTTGCTGCTAATGCTACTGAAACATGCAGATTGTCATGTCTCCATAGATGCAGTGAGCTCAGAGCTGTTTATTTTGACTTAAGTATGTAAAGGGACAGCCCCTCTCCAAATGGAGTATGAGATTTGTTTACATTTCATAACTGCCAATTTGGAGATTTTGCACCATCCAAAAGTTGTAGCAACTCTACTCAGTTTTGCTACTCTAAAATAGTTCCAAATTTGAGAGATAATAAAACTTTTTACTGTATGAAATCTCACTATGTATTTGCTCTTACAGCTAAGATTTAATGTTACTTATGCCGTTTGATTCAGTTTATGACTCATATCATATTTCACTGTACTATAAGTTATACAAATATAAATTCTCTGTCAAAGTGGGTTGGTCACAATAGAGGATATCATGATCCAAATGCATGCTTCTATCACATACCCAAAAATGTGAGTCAACATTACAAAAATAGGACATATAACCCCTATAATGCCAACAACTATCTTCTTATTTTCAAACAGGAAAAGTTGTTAATCTCAAATGTTTGATCCAGTTGTCATTGGTTGGTACATTTGAACACAAGGTTCTTAATTCTAATTCCTATGCATTTCTCATTCTGTTTATTAAGTTAATATTCAAGACAGCAAAAGTGCACGGGCATCTTCTTTTCAAAGCTTCATCCTTGATGCAAATTAATAATTTCTCATTTTATCCACATGTTCCTAACCTCTGCTGAGTGTACATCCTCCTTTTTAATAACATTCACTGGCTCTGACAGTTGTGTATATGATTCACTTCCTTATCTTCTTTAGTATATTTTATAATAATCTCATGCCTATTATTTGTCATTTCTGTTTACTCCATCTTTAAAAATCTTCAATGTATGTGCTTTGTTGTTTCTGAATAAATTGAATGCCATACAGCATTAATACAATTCTTTCTCAGTGATGACTACTTTTGCTGGATAAGAAGAAAAAGTAAACACATCTTCTTATCTTGCAGAATGAATTAGCATTTGTCTGATGATGATTCAGATCTTCCCAGCATTGCCGTGTTTCAGAAATGTATCTACAGATGAAGTTAACAGACTAAAACTCAGCATAATATCTGCCAACCTGGGAAGACATGGTTGACAGGCCACACTGGTTTGTCAGAGATGGTCTGCACCTGTCCCCTCTGGGCTTTTGAGTGCTGGCAAAGGCATTAGCCATCCCTATTGTACCTTTTTTAGGCAGTGTCAAAATAACCAACCTCCCAACATAACAAATTCCTCTCTAGATAAACTCAAGGTACTTCCGGTAAATGCTAGGAGTCTAGACAAGAATCTCCACTCCCTGGAAGCCCTCCATACTTTGGAAGATGCTGATATCTGTGCACTCACCAAGACATGATTCAAAGGAATGGAAAGCACCTTAGCCATACAAGGCTACAATGCCTTCTATACATTCAGACCTCAAACCAAATATGAAAGACCCAAAGGAGGAGGTGTAGCTATCTTCATTAAGGCTAAATACACTTCGAGATTGGTCAAACACTATAACTCTCCTGAACTACTTAATGTTCAATTAAATATAGGCAAAGCCCTCTACTACATCATAGCTAGCTATAGGTCCTTCACCATGAAACAGGAAAAGAATACAACATACCTGGACATACTGGAGTCATTTGCCATACAGCCCAACACCTTATTCATGGGTGATTTTAATTATCCTACCATTGACTGGGAAACATACACAATCACCAGTATGCTGGCTCTGAGGTTCTTGTACTTCGTCAATGAAAATACTCCGGAATAGCTAGTCAGCACAGCCATAAGAGGCTTAAATGTCCTGGATGGTACTCACTAACATAGGGAAGCATTGCACCAACCCTTGTGTGATGTCTTCCCTTCTAAGATTGGACTGTAAATCAGACTCAATCGATGTAATTATAAGACTAGATACCTCATCAAGTGCAAAAACGCTTAAAAATTTTTCAAAGACAAACTACCTCCTACCATGTAATGTTATATGAAGTTTCAAAGCCCCGTCCAATGCAGATAACATGGACTCCTATGCAGAGGTGTACACTTATGCCCTGTATAACAGCTTAAGCAGTTGTATAGAATTAACTGTACCAGACCAGATTAAAATCAGCAATTGCTGAAAAAACAATCCACCATAGTGGACACCTAGAATAAACAGCCTGTACAAAAGTGAAAGAAATTAATGTCCAAGAACAAGAGGGACCTGTCTCAGCAGAGGAATACATCCCTCTCTAGCTTGAACAAACACATTAGAGAGCATATCAAGTCCTCCAAAACTAATTATGAAGCAAAAAAAGCCTCCCTAGCTAAGGATAATCACAAGGCACTATTTAACTATGTCTGAAATTTAAAAGGGAAAAAATACCCAGCTATGCACTGAAATGGTTGTGGATAGCACCACCCATACTCAACTGGAGGTAATAGCCAATAATAGTCACTGATAAGGGCATAGGGACCATCCCATAAAATGAAAAGGTCGTCCAGGAATCGTGTATAATATTTTACATATTTGTAAAAGTCAGAAGGAAACAAATTTAAAAATTTGTGAAGTGGATGATTATCTTATTTGATATCTATTAACATGTATTTATTAACATTTTTGTCAATGACATCATTAGTTTGTATTGCCCTTTTAAATTTTTGTTACTTAGAGGGAGTGGCTACTATCATGTGATGCACAAAGGGAGTCTTTAAAACGTGTTCTGTGTTGGATTTTAATTTGTCTGATGAAGTTCTTTTGTTAAGGACAAAAGAGCTTGTCAGCTTTCTTTTGTCTCACAATAAACTTGTTTGCTTTACCTTGTGGACTACCAGCATTTTTTACAGCATCAACATACCAGTGGTTTTATTGTAGAGTTTTTGGTTCGCACACTTCTGCAGTTTGATCAGTGGGAACAGACAACATACCAGCTTGCCTTTTAAACAACTTAAAATATGACCTAGCAGACCCACTTGGATCCCTGTTTAACCACAGCCTGCAAACAGGCTATATTCTGGCAGAATGGATAACAGAAACAGTAATCCCTCTAGCTCATAGGATCATAGGATTATAGGAGGTTACTAAGCTATTGGCCATAAGGCCTCTACAAGCCTAGCCATGTTATAGCTTTGTTCCCTTATAGACCAAGATATATAGTCTATGTTTGTACACAAATCTAAGAAAAGCACCAGCTACCCCTGTCTAAGAAGGACATAGGTGAAACCTCCAGTCTAAATTAACAGTTTCCCATCCAGTTTCCAGGTTATGCTTGAACAGGGTCATGGAAGAGCTGTGTTTTACATGAGTTGGGAGTTTGTTCCAGAGGAGTGGCAAACTCTCGGAGACATATCTGTCTGTCCAACATGTCCTGTTAATATCACAGGCTAGGTTAAGATCCCTAGAGCGTGTGAGTCTTGTCCTATTGGATTTGCAGATGCGCAGCAGCTTCATCAAGGCAGGATCTGAGACTGCTCTTTTAGCCAGGCACAAGATGCCTCTAAGCAGTCTATATGTTAAAGTGATAGGGCCTTCATTCTATCCGTATAGGTCATGTGTTGTAGACCCTGAATTTTCTTGCTGAGAAACCTCTGATGGCTCTCCCGTTGCTGCGGATGCCTGGTAGGTACATAGAGAAGGGAACATTTTACTCTACTATCAGTTTGTTGAGAGCTGAGTACAAGGGAGTTATAATCTCCTTAGCTTTGGATGCTATACCCTTGCTTATGAAATATGCAATGCAGAAGGCCTTCCTTACTACTGTGGACACCCGATGATCAAAACTAAGGCTGTTATCAACTTACTATCCTAAATCTCTCACCACTGTTTGAACTAAGGGAGATATTATTAATTTTGTAATTAGCAGGGGTTTCTCCTTTGCTGAATGGGATGATAATGCATGTTTTTGCATTTCCGTGGCTTTGACACCAATCATTTGTCTGTGTAAGCCCATTTTGTAGTATGTTGACATATTTGGGGGATTCAATGATTGCACCCAGTTTGCAGTCATTAGCAAACTTGGTAAGCCATAGGCCATCTATTTTTACATGGACTTCTGAGAACTACATATCAAACAGTAGGGTGCTTAGCACTGATTCCTGCAGAACACCACTGGTAACTGGTCTGCTAGTAGAGTTAGCATCCTCAATTTTGACTGCATGCATTCTGTTTGTGAGCCAGTTGGCAAACCATCTAGCAATGTAAGGGTTACTCCCCAGCTGGGTGAGTTTCTCAATGATACCTGAGTGAAGGATTGTGTCAAAGGGCTTGGCTAGGTCGAGATAGGCACTGTTTTGCCTTCATTCAGGGCCTTGGTGACATTCTCGAAGAAGTCCACCAGGTTTAGCAGGCAGGATCTACCCTTAACAAAGCCAAACTTGGTCAGGTCAAGAGTTGGAGGGCACCTATATCCTTGTTAATGAGATCTATGATGATTCTCTCCATGGCCTTACCCATAAGGCTGGTTAGTCTTATGGGTCTATAGTTCCTGGAGTCGGTTGAGGGAACCCCTTTGTACAAGGGGATTACTGTTTTTTTTTCCTCTCAGCTGGGACAAAGCCAGTACTTAGAATGAGATTAAGGTGTGTGCTCAACAGTTCCACTAACTCTTGTTTTATGCCATTTAATACTCAGCCTGGGAGGCTATGACCTACTCTCTGGAATACTAGGCAGAGGATTGGTGGCAGGTATGTTATGGAGTATGATTGGTAGGGAAAGGGGGTCCAAACCTGTCTGCTAGCAACTTGGCTATGTACTCAGGTTCAGTATAAGTGGTACCATCCACAGCTGGTTTGGCACAAAACTGGGCCTTCCATTTTAGATTTCGGACATAGCTAAAGAATGCTTTGTGATTTACCTTAGCTGGGTATGCTATTTATTTTTATAATTAACTTTAGAGGACTGTACACAATGTCTAATCTGCTTCTTTATGCTTTGGAGGAGGTTTTTCCTTTGCTGGTTCCAGTCCCTCTTGTTTTTTTGACAGTAGATTCTTTCTCTTATTGTATAAGCTATTTATGCTGGATATCCACCAGGGTGGCTTATTTTTTTCATGAGAATCTTGATTTGATCTGTTCTGGTACAGCTGAGTCTATACATTTATATAGGTGTTTATAGAAGAAATTTGTGTATACCTCAGTATAGGGATCATTGCTGTCAGTGCTGGCATGGTGTCTGAAACTAATGATGCCATCGCCCAGTAGGCTATAGTTTGCTTTGGAGACATTTTTTTAACATTTTTGCTCCTGAGGGTGGGTCATGTACAATTGTTGTGGTAGGCACTATGTGAAGGATGTTAACACCCCCTTGTGGGGGTGCTGAGTATCTGCTCCAGAGCATTTTTGTTAACAAAGTCCAGAAACCTTTGGTCGACCATGTTTGTGCTCATATATGTTACCCAGTCAATCAAAGGATAGTTAAAGGAAACCCAAGGCAAGGGTATTATGGCTGTACTGAGAGTGAATCAAGTAGATTCAGGTAGGCTGTGTGGTTTTCTTGATTTATGGTGGAGGACCTATAGCTAACAATGATGTGGATGGGGTCTTTCCTACAGTTAGCTGGACTTGGAGTAACTCTAGGAAGTTGTACTGTTTAACCAGTGTAGGGGTGTATTTGTTTTAATGAAGATGGATACTCCTCCCCCTTGTTTTTTTCATGTTTGTTGTCTGAGGCCTTGAACCATGTCTCTGTGACTGCACAGACATCAGCATCTTCCAGGGTGAGAAGTGCTTCAAATGAATGCAGTTTCTGATTTAGACTCCTGCACAAAGGGGGACAATCATCTGATCCTGGGAATTATATGCCCATAATCTTCACTAGCCTCATCTGCAAGGCCAAGGAAAGAATCATTATGGACCTTATTAACAAGGACATAAATAATATCTAAACTCTGGACCCAACCTAGTTTGGGTTAGATAAAGGTAGATCATAGGTTTATAGGTAAGTGCAAGTTAGCTGCCCTTGTGAGCCATTTTATAACTAGCCAATTTTCCCAAGGTGAAAAGCAAACCCTGTGCCTTGTATGTGTCAGGCACACACCTTATCCATTATTCTGACTCCCTCCATCATTCCTGTTAAACAGTGCTGACGTCTTCCAGAAAGTCATCAAGGCACTAGATGAGGGAAAGACAGTGTATACCACCTATCTTGACCTATCTGAGGCATTTGACACAATCCCCACTCAGGTATTATAAAGAAACTCTCACAATTTTGAATTAACCACTACATTACCAGATGGGTAGTCATCTGGCTCACCGACAGGACACATAGAGTCAAAGTGGGTGATTTCACCTCTAGCAAACCACATGGTTTTGTGCTGGGCCTGTTACTGTTTGGAATTTATTTATCAGATGTCCAAGCGAACTTGGACATCCTGTGGCTGACCAAGTTCGCTAACGATTGCAATTTGGGAGTAATCATTGAGTCCCCGAATAATGATAATATACTGCAGACAGGGTTAATGGAGACGAATGATTCGTGCCAAAGCCATGGTTTAAAGATAAATGCAAAAAATGTATAACTATTCCCGTTGGGAAATCTGATATCCCTGCTAATTACTTTACAGACAGCAACCCCTAAATGTAGACCCAGTAGTAGATGATCTGGATACTCAGGTGGATAGCAACCTGACCTTTGACCACCACGTATCCACAGTAGTAAGGAAATCCTATGTGGCACATCTTATAAGTAAAGGCATCACATATAGATCTAAGGTGTTAAAATTCTATTATACTCAGCCCACATCAAACCAATAATTATGTACAATTCTCCCTTTTTCATGTACCTCACTAGAGACCTGCAACAATTAGAGAGACCACAGAGGTTTCTCACCAAGAAATTAAAGGGTACACAAAACAAATCTTACATGGAAAGATTGAAGCTCTGTTATTCTATTCTGCCTGCAACAGGTTGCTAAGGGGTGTCCTGTGTTTGTCTTACATGGCAGTCTCTGACCCAGGTCAGAGGGAAATGCTACACATGCATAAATCAAACTGCACATGGGTCACTTACTCCAGGGATTTTAACCTAGCCTCTGACATGACCAAGTCATACTGGAGACATAGAAACATCTCCCAGAGACTGCCACTTCTCTGGAACAATTCACGTGAAACAGAGCATCCCTGACCCTCTTCAAATGCAACCTAGATCAATGGATGAGAGACCACAAATGCACTCCTGGGATGGCGTCCATGTCCTTCCTGGACATAGAAAGTCTGTATTAACTACCATAGAGCCTTACCTCTGTGAACTTCACTCAACACTCAACTAACCACCAACAATTGGGGCAACTCGAGATCAATATGGCTAAGCATGTAAGGGCTTTAGGACCATTAACCTAGTAACCTGCTATGAACCTATGAACATAATTATTGGCCCTAATCAAGCACAAGTTTTTGGATGTGTGTAGCTCACATGAATATTTATAGGCAATGATGGCATAAGTATAGAAAAATGTATACTATCCCCTGCATTTTCATACTGGTTACAAGTCAGACCAGCTTTCTAAGCATAGGGATTCTCTGTAAAAGAAAACAGCCTGCTACCAGGGGATAAATGTTAGCAGACATATGATGCATTCTTTAGGGATTATGTCTATACATGACAAAAACACATTTAGCCACTTCATTAAAATCAGCTGTGGGTAAGCTTAGAAATGGTAGATACACTGATATCGCGCAGAAGCAGAGCTGTTGATTTATTTGACTGTTTAAAAAATAGTTCATCTACCATCCATGTGAGGTACTGCATCCTTAGTTCTGGCTTCATGGTAATACAAAACTGCTTTTTTGGGACACTTAGAATGCAGTTTTAACCTTCATGCATTATAGAACCCACAATCTGTTAATAATGATTTTTTTCCCAGTCATACATATACCATTCCAGTTTAAAGGAACCGTTTTCAACCTGCATTCATTATAGAGCTACAATCTGTTGATAATGATCTTTTTTTTTTTTTTTTCCTTTTTGTAATCATACATGTACCATTTCAATTTCAAGGCATCATTATGTCTTCTCCACTCTCAGTACCTTGGGATGCAGCAACTTTGTCACACCAGCTCATAAATGTGCTGAAGTACAGACACTGCTGTGATACTAATTTGGGGGACAAAATACCCTTGCACCCAATATTCTTTTACTTTATGATTCATGCTGCAAGGTTGTCAAACCTCAGAAAAATTGCACTTAACCAGAGGTAATAAAACACCCATCTCTGGTCAAGGTGCATGACTTTTGAACCACCTTCAGTTTGTATAGTAAAAACATTTAGTGACCTGATATGCTTACAAATATGCAACAAAGCACAACACTGACAACAAAAGCTAGCATGGTTGAGCAACTGTGACCTTAATTTGGGTATCCAGGCAAGTGATTCTAAGGCCACTTGAGGTTATGGAGCATGAAGTAGCTAATCTAGTCATACTAGCTTCATGTTTTATGTCTTGCCTAAATAAGATGACAGTGAAATGCCTCAAACCACATGTCGCACTTTTGGTCCCCATGTCTGACATTGGCAGAGCTGACCAGCATGATTTCAGAGTGGGCAGCCAAGGAAACCAGCCCATTTTGGATGAAGGAATTTATAGAGCAGAAATACCATCGGGGGAAAGCTCAGATGTGGGCAGCTGTATTTGCAAAGAGTGAGAGGTGAACAAGCTCATCAAAGAGTGGAATGCACCTCAGCTGCATATCAGAAGTGTGAGTGTGTGTGTGTGTGTGTGTGTGTGTGTGTGTGTGTGTGTGTGTGTGTGTGTGTGTGTGTGTGTGTGTGTGTGTGTGTGTGTGTGTGTGTGTGTGTGTGTGTGTGTGTGTGTGTGTGTGTGTGTGTGTGTGTGTGTGTGTCTGTGTGTGTGTGTGTGTGTCTGTGTGTGTGTGTGTGTATGTGTGAGTGTGCTCGTGTGCGTCTGCAAGAGTGCGTGCATGTGTGTGCTTGTCATAGAGTGTACCTACCTCTGGCCTGATTTAATAGGCATTGCACTGTGCTTTCTGGCTAGCCTGGTGCATACAGAGAAGTATCCTATTCTTCGCCAGATGATGTTCTTGTTCTCTGCCTCTCATCATTATCTTTTGAAATCTTCAGACAGGGACATGAGATGAACAAATATGGCGTAAGGGGATAAGGGCTTTATGGTCACAGGTCTGCTGTAAAGGCATAGGAGCCAAAACATTTTATTTAAGCAACACTATAAGAAGATAGAGGGCTTTTTGTCACAGACTAATTAGAAACAGAGTGGTATTAATAAATGTCATGAGGTGTGATACTTTATTTTTCCTGTAAAAATTGTCAGTACTATAAACAATGTCTGTAAAGTATTGTTAATACAGCATTTCTACCATTAAAAATTGATATGGGTTATGCGGGCACATAACAATGCAGTTCTTTGAGTGCATGACTTTATTCTTTATGATCCAGTCTTTATTTGTAATACCATTTATGAGTCTTTTATGTAGTGTGTGTGTGTGTGTGTGTGTGTGTGTGTGTGTGTGTGTGTGTGTGTGTGTGTGTGTGCTTGGCAGCATGCCTGTGCATCTGGGGATTAGAGTATAAAGTTGGGCAGACTCAATGAAGCAAAAATAAATAATTAAATACATATATACATGCATACATACATACAAACATAAATAAATGCAATGGTAACTGAAAGTAGTACGAAGCATCCAGCTTTGCGTATTGGACACATTATGTAGGATTCACAGTGCTGACAAATTACTTTAAAATGTAAGCGTGCAGTCTCATGTGACAAAAAAAATATATATCATAGTTAACATCCATTTACACAGTATATAATATTGTGAATTGGCAGTTCTTTAATATGTAAATGGCTATACCTCTAACCATCATTTTTAGCCATGCTTTGTTTGATTTTACTGATAGTTTTTGTCCTCCGGTGTGGATGATGGCTGAAAACATGCTTGGACAAACACATCTATCTAATTTACTAATCAGTCCTATTTAAATAAATACATTTTAGAAATAAACGTAAATGCAGTATGGCAATCAGCAGTAAACCAGATTGCAGCCATTTCACCATCTTCTAACCGAGTCTTATAATGTTATTTACACAGGAAATCTAGGCCTTTTTTACAATATATCCGACCATCTTAACTTAGCAAACTTTATGATTCCATGTACTTCCCATATATGTCATCCAATACTTATTATAACCTCCACCAATGTCACCCAAAAGTCCCTTAATATAGGTTATGTACCTAGCAAGTGAACATCTGACATAGCCTGTCTTACCCCATACATGACATCCATTACTTAATATAACCTCTACTAAGGTCACCCAGAAGTACCTTAATATAGGTTATGTACCTGGCAAGTGAACAGCTGAAATAGCCTGTCGTACCCTAAACATGACATCCATTACCTAATATAACCTCCACTAAGGTCACCCAGAAGTACCTTAATATAGGTTATGTACCTGGTAAGCAAACAGCTGACATAGACTCTCCTACCCCATACATGACATCCATTACTTATTATAACCTCAACCAAGGTCAGCCAGAAGTACACTAATATTGGTTATGTACCTGGCAAGTGAACATCTGACATAGCCTGTCTTACCCCATACATGACATCCATTACTTAATATAACCTCTACTAAGGCCACCCAGAAGTACCTTAATATAGGTTATGTACCTGGCAAGTGAACAGCTGAAATAGCCTGTCGTACCCTAAACATGACATCCATTACCTAATATAACCTCCACTAAGGTCACCCAGAAGTACCTTAATATAGGTTATGTACCTGGTAAGCAAACAGCTGACATAGACTCTCCTACCCCATACATGACATCCATTACTTATTATAACCTCAACCAAGGTCACCCAGAAGTACATTAATATTGGTTATGTACCTGGCAAGTGAACATCTGACATAGCCTGTCCTACCCCATACATGACATCCATTACTTAATATAACATCCACCAAGGTCACCCAGAAGTACCTTAATATAGGTTATGTACCTGGTAAGTGAACAGCTGACATAGCCTGTCCTACTCCATACATGACATCTATTACTTAATATAACATCCACCAAGGTCACCCAGAAGTACCTTAATATAGGTTATGTACCTGGTATGTGAACAGCTGACATAGCCTGAGCTACCCCATACGTGACATCCATTACTTAATATAACATCCACCAAGGTCACCCAGAAGTACCTTAATATAGGTTATGTTCCTGGTAAGTGAACAGCTGACATAGCCTCTCCTACCCCATACATGACATCCATTAGTTAATATAACCTCCACCAAGGTCACCCAGAAGAACCTTAATATAGGTTATGTACCCAGTAAGTGAACAGCTGACATAGCCTCTCCTACCCCATACATGACGTCCATTACTTAATATAACCTCTACCAACATTACCTAGAAGTACTTTAATATAGGTTATGTAGCTGGCAAGTGAACAGCTGACATTGCCTGTCCTACTCCATACATGACATCCATTACTTAATATAACCTCCACCAAGGTCACCCAAAAGATCCTAAGTATAGGATATGTACCTGGCAAGTGAACAGCTGACATAGCCTTTCCTACCCTTATATGACATCCATTACTTAATATAACCTCCATCAAGGTCTCCTAGAAGTACCTTAATATAGGTTATATACCTGGTAATTTAACAGCTGACGTAGCCTGTCCTACCCCATACATGACATCCATTACTTAATATAACCTCCGCAAAGGTCACCCAGAAGTACCTTAACATAGGTTATGTACCTGGCAAGTGAACCGCTGACATAGCCTGTCCTACCCCATACATGACATCCATTACTTAATATAACCTCCAACAAGGTCACCCAGAAGTACCTTAATATAGGTTATGTACCTGTCAAGTGAACAGCTGACATAGCCTTTCCTACCCATATATGACATCCATTACTTAATATAACCTCCACCAAGGTCACCCAGAAGTGCCTTAATATAGGCTATGTATGTAACATGTTAACAGCTAATATAGCATGTCCTACCCCATACATGACATCCATTACAATATAGCCTCTGCCAAGCTCACTCAGAAGTACTTTAATATAGGTTATGTACCTGGCAAGTGAACAGCTGACATAGCCTGTCCTACTCCATACATGACATCCATTACTTAATATAACCTCCACCAAGGTCATCCAGAAGTACCTTAATATAGGTTATGTACCTGGTAAGTGAACAGCTGACATAGCCTGTCCAACTCCATACATGACATCTATTACTTAATATAACCTCCACCAAGGTCACCCAGAAGTACCTTAATATAGGTTATGTACCTGGTAAGTGAACAGCTGACATAGTCTCTCCTACCCCATACATGACATCCATTACTTATTATATCCTCCTCCAAGGTCACCCAGACGTACCTTGATATAGGTTATGTACCTGGCAAGTGAACAGCTGACATAGCCTCTCCTACCTCCATAGGAGGCTGTCTGAACTTTAGAAAGGGAGAGGTTTGTGGTCATATTTGCTAACATAGAGAGAAAGTGAAAAGATATTGGTGTTCAGGAAGACCGATGGAGATATTTATTGCTAGGTGCCATCCATATGAATAGAATTTATAAAAGAGAAACTCACTCAACAAGTTAAATTCCTCTGTTATTCACAGGAGCATTGGTACATTTGCTACACTCCATTCACATTAACCGCAAAGGACAGTTTCTATTTAACTGACCAAATTGCTTAGGTTCAAATTCCAGTTCACCTGTCACAAGAATGCTTCCGGTTTAGTGATTTCATTAATTCAGTTTGTGTCAGTAAAGTGAGTACATAGCACTGAATTGCTAAGACAAGTAACTAGATTGGCTGGAGAGTGTAATCGTTCTGTGTTCTAGAATAGTGCTGCTTCTAACTGAGATGCAGTTGTGTAGCTAGGGTTTCCCGGTGCCATTCCCTGAGCTGGTTATCCTTAAGTCATTAAGCCAGGTTTCATTATTCCCTGTCTGTACCCTTCAACATGACATGTGTGGAGGAGCAAAGAAAAAAATAATTATGTTCTATACTATTAAGCTGTAGCAAATAACTTGCTTGCTTTGTAGTAATCAGCTTTGACTGTTTATGAAACACACATCATGCTAAGGCATTTCAGTTATGCCAACAAATACAGCACTGGCGTTAATTTCTATAAGCCAAATTGTGCTTAAGACCAATCGGAATCTGATGATTGTACTCCCTCTTAAACTTGCACCTGGGACTGCAACCCATTTTGCCCCATCCTAGCTAAACTTCTATTTAAATGTCATAAAGGTCTTTACAATAAAGTTTACAGCCCTCTTAATTCAACTTTACAGCTGGTAAATTGAGATGAGAAACCTGTTACAAGAAAGGAAAGCCAAGCAGCAGATAACTTTAAAAAAAGCTGAAGCTGCAGATCTAGATTGCCACCTTGTAGTAATGTATTTATTTCTACATTTTATAAGACAGACATTTTGTATTGGACTGTTAAATTCTATTGTGTCACTGAATATTCTTCTGAAATATCATGAAATCA
This sequence comes from Protopterus annectens, assembly GCF_019279795.1. Taxonomy (NCBI): domain Eukaryota; kingdom Metazoa; phylum Chordata; order Ceratodontiformes; family Protopteridae; genus Protopterus; species Protopterus annectens. Next base: position 1,876,230,163 of record NC_056739.1, read on the forward strand.
TGCAGATACTTGATTCTAAAATCCAACAATGACCCTTATAGGTTCATAGGTTCATAGGTTCATACTAGGCTATCTGCCCTTGGGCATTTATAAGCCTAGCCAGAATGTGTTTGGCTTTCGCCACCCATTTTAAATTTATTTTGCTATGCCCTTTTTCGAGGTTAGTATACTGTGCCTCTGTCTAACAGTGACACAGAAGTGATACCCAGGGTAAACCTATGATCTCCCATCCACTCATCAAAATTCCTCTTGAAGAGAGTCAATGAGGGACTCTGCCTAACCTGGACTGGGATTTTATTCCAGAGTGAAGGGAGCCTCTGGGTTATGAATCTGTCCCTCCAGCATGTCCTATTTATTTCAGTGCTGAGGTTCAAGTCTCTCAAGCGCGTAGCTCGATGGGATTTGGATTTTCTGAGGTGCAGCATGCCCATTAATTCCGGGTTGGACATGGCTTTATATGTCAGGCACAGATCGCCACTGAACAGGTGGTATGCCACTGAGTAGAGCTGGAGTTTCATTAACCGGGCAGCATATGGCATCTGTTTGAGCCCTTTGATCCTCTTGGTGAGGTACTTTTGGGGTCTTTCCAGTTGCTGCAGGTGTCTGGTAAGGTACATCCCAAAAGGGGCATTGTACTCAATAATGGGCCTGATGAGGGATGAGTAAAGAGGCACGATGACCTCCCCTGATCTAGATGTGAATCCCTTCATGATTAGGTGGGCTATATAAAATGTTTTTCTAACCACTTTGGCCATGTGGTTGTCAAATGAGAGATTGCTATCAACTTGGGTCCCCAGGTCCCTAATTACTTCTTCTGTACTTAATGGATTACCAACTATGTGGTAATTTGTGGGCACTTTGTTTTTGCCAAAGGGGATGACTATACACTTTTTGGCATTTAGCTTGAGGCCATGGCTCTGGCACCAGTTGTCTTTTTCTATAAGGCCCTTTTGGAGGATGCTTGTGTCACCTAACACCTATCCTCCTATACCCATTTAAGTACAGACCATGATATATATATATATATATATATATATATATATATATATATATGTATATATATATATATCTATATATATATATATATATATATATATATATATATATATATATATATATATATATCTGTCTCTCTCTCTCTCTATATATATATATATATATATATATATATATATATATATATATGTAGTTCACCTTCACAAGATCGAATGGATGGAAGCTCGAAATTCATAATCTCGGGACCAGAATCTCGAACTTCCATTCACTTGAAATTGTGAATGGGAGCCGCAGGTTTAAAAAAATAAAAAGTTAACTTACCTTATTGCAGGGGGCCAGGCCACCCTGTATCCTAGCAGTTTAAATGTGAATGTTCCATGACCGCACTAAAGTGGAGGAATGGAAAATCTTCCGTTTTGCGCTTACGCGTATAGCGCGGAATGGGAGATTTGCCTTTCCTTCACTATAGTGCGATCTCGGAGTAGGCATATTTAAGTGGGGGGGTGTGGGGGTGCAGGGGGGCAATGCCCCCTGTGAAAACATTTGAAAGGTGTTCATTTTTTTTTTTTGTCCCTTTCATATGTTCGAGTTTCTCTAAATTCAAGATTCTGGTTTTGAGTTTATGACTTTCGAGTTTAGAGAAATTTGATCATATGAAGGGGAACCATTTATATCTATATCTATATATATATATATATATATATATATATATATATACATATATATATATATATATATATATATATATATATATATATATATACGTATGTATGCAAGTATGTTTTTTTTAGTAACCTACGTTATTGCCAACAAAGATCTTTCACTTTAATTCTGCGGTTTGTTATAATCATCTCTAAGGTCACTGATTCTCTGGTGTTGAGTGCAGTAGCTTGCTTTGTACAGTTAGTTCATACACACATGACCCCTCAGCCATTATTTCACTGTTCAGTGCCAAGCACGATATAAAAGGGAATAATAGACTGCTGGGAATATTAAAATAAGCAGAAAAAAACCTGTTTCTCTTTTGTGTTTTAAGATAGTGTACAGAATATTTTGATGATTTTAACTGTAAATTAATTTATCATTTCGCTATTCTTTTCCCCGTTAGGTGCAAGTTCACCAAGCATATTAGGTTATAATCTCTTATTACATTTGATTTATTTGTTAAAACCTGAGGAATTAGTTGACTTCTGATAGCACTAAATTTGAGGTGAGACTTGATAGATACCCAGTTAGTTTTTGCTCCCTACAGAAGATCTTGCTGTGTGTGTGTATGTGTGTATGTGTGTGTGTGTGTGTGTGTGTGTGTGTGTGTGTGTGTGTGTGTGTGTGTGTGTGTGTGTGTGTGTGTGTGTGTGTGTGTGTGTGTGTGTGTGTGTGTGTGTGTGTGTGTGTGTGTGTGTGTGTGTGTATGTGTGTGTGTGTGTGTGTGTGTGTGTGTGTGTGTGTGTGTGTGTGTGTGTGTGTGTGTGTGAGAGTGTGTGTGGGTGTGTGGGTGCGTGTGTGTGGGTGTGTCTATTACCTTCAGTAGAAAGAGAATACTATTTTGATGTAATATAATTTTGTGAGACTGTTAGCATGTGTCTGTCAATTACTACTGTAAATCTACAGAACTATGTCTCCGAACACTGTTTTAGAAATCAGACTCTCGTCTAAATACTAGTCCATTACTGACCCAATAGGGATACAGCTTATTGAAATATTTATATATTTTATTCTACAATGATAGGATGAGCATGAGATCATGCAGAAGAGATCAGGAAATTGGTGATTCTTGTATTTTAATCAGCGTTTGGTTTAAGAGGACACTGTGACTAGTTTTCTTTACTTAATAAGGAGATATAGAAAATGATGGTAGAAACCTGGCATGTTATAAGTGTAACACATGTGTTTTGTTGCAAATAAAGATTTTTGACATCAGTTGCCAGTCTGACTCAGAGATACGGATATTTACAAAACTATATAGGTTATAATTTAAAAATAAACAAATTTAGAAAACAGCAAAAGTATGGCAGCAAACAGAGATCGATGGCTTCATGAAAAAGCAGTTCATTATGTTATACATTGCATGTCAAGCGCTGCAAAAGTCTACATAACATTAGTATAACATTGGGCGGTATGCATAAAAATTCCAGCTAATTAAAATACAGTAAAATCTCATCTGAAACATGCTGACTGATATTATGTTTCATGTGTAATAGAACTCAGATGTAGGATAAATTTGTCCATTTCTACTCCTGACACATTGGAATAACTTTGCATATATTCTACATGCAAAATAAATCACACTGCATCAGCCTAAAAGAAAGTAAAGAACTTAATGTC
>NC_056739.1:1876238483-1876388483 GCF_019279795.1 Protopterus annectens
TTTCACTCTTTAACATGACTCCAAGATGATTAAATATACTCCACTTGATGTGGCTGTTTCTGTATCACCTCTAGAACTATGATCTCTTATTTAATAGTACTGTTTTTTAGTGGTTCCTACTAGGATTCTCAACAAAATTACAAAATACTAAAGTAAACTCTCCAAACTGACAGGAAATATACATTCCGTAAATGTAGTGGGTATAATCCAATTTTTATTCTAAATGCTAGAGGCATAACTTTCAGTTTCCAGGGAGGGCCTCAGAATCCAAAAGGAAGAAATAAGAACTATAGCTGTAAACGAATATCAAAATACGTACCAAAAGCAACCTCATTCATAATTTTTATATATATACAACACCATCCAAGTCCGCATTTATTATTGAATCCCACATACTATGACAATCCCTAGTTGTACTTTGTTCATTGCTGTTCTATTCCTGTCTGTTAATGTAAAGAAAGTCCCACCCCCCAATTCCTCTGTTCTCAGTCACCTAGCGCATTCTACCAGCACATTTCCATCCTCTATTCTTTTTATCCACATGTTCACTTCCATTTTCATTCATGTTCCTTACACATTGCTGATGCCTTCTTAAGACATTACAGGTTTCCTTTTACTTCCTCTTCACCTTGCGCTGTCTCTACCAAGTAGAATGTTCTGGCCCCTTACCAATTTGTCAGTCTCCTGTTTCCATCTATTTTTTATCCAGGCTTCACACTATTCCTGTTTATTGCAATTTCTGTTTTAACTCTAGACACGGTCCTGCAATCCTTGTCATTCTTCCCAATCCAGTGCCTTCACTCAAATACCACACTTGTTATTTTTATGAAATATCAGTCATTGTTTTTGAGCTATTAAGCACTACAACCAATACTGCTGCTGTTGAGACTTATTTACATTTTCACAGATTATCTGTCCTTTTAGTAGGATGCAGCTGGCTGCCACTTAGCCTCTCTGCTCTTTCTTTAGTGCATGTATTTGTTCTCAATTAACTTCTTTTTGAATGTGTGCCTACTGACCACTCAATACAATCTACCAATCCTTTTTTTATACATGTAAAAATGTGCTTTCTGAAAATGAGTTACTTACTCTGTCATCAAGAAACATGTGATGCGGATACTTGAACTGTATTTGTAGCTTTCATAAGTGACTGCCATGAAGCTATAAAACTACCCTAACTCATTGGCTTTATTCATTGTAATGTTATTACTGTCTAGTTTATTGACCAAAAGTGCCCTTCAAGAAGATCACTTACCTAGTTAACAGATGAAGCAACAAATGAGCAAACAATCAACTAAGTAAGTACAAGTAGTTAGTTTAATTATTGCACAAATGGAGAAGCGAAGAGATTGCCCTATACATGATAATTAACTTTTATTGTTGTAATATATGGTGTAGTGGAAGTGGAAACTGCTTTAGACAAGAGCATGATATTACTCCAATAACTGAAGCTATACAAGTGAACCAATGGGATTTGTGTTCTGGTATGTCCTCAAAGTATTATTTATGTGTATCCCATGGGTTTTAGCTACAAAAGGCTTAAACTGTACAGCGTAAAGACTCTAGCTTTGTGGAGTCTTTCTTGCAGAGTTTTATATATATATATATATATATATATATATATATATATATATATATATATACACACACACACACACACACACACACACACACACACACACACACACACACACACACACACACACACACACACAAACACACACACACACACACACACACACATTGGTATGTTATGTATATTTATGCATATGTATACAGAGGAAAATAAAAAAGTCATATAGTGCCATTCTATAAAATAATGTAGTTTTATTGTACGCAAGCAGAAATATATCATAGGTTCATAGGTTCATAATAGGCTATCTGCCCTAGGGCATTTATAAGCCTAGCCAGAGTGTGTGTGGCTTTTGCCACCCCTTGGAATGAGAATACTATGCCCATTAAGGGTTTAGTTTACTGTGCCTCTGTCTAGTAGTGACACAGAGATGACCCCCAGGGTAAACCTACGATCTCCCATCTACTCGTCAAGATTTCTCTTGAAGAGAGTCAGTGAGGGGCTCTGCCTAACATAAACTGGGATTCTGTTCCAGAGTGTAGGGAGCCTCTGGTTTATGAATCTGTCCCTCCAGCATGTCCTATTTATTTCTGTGTTGAGGTTCAAATCTCTCGCTCTCATGGCTCTGGTGGATTTGGATTTTCTGAGGTGGAGCATCTCCATTAATTCCGGATTGGACATGGCCTTGTACATCAGGCATAGATCGCCTCTGAGTAGGCAGTATGCGACTGAATAGAGCTGGAGTTTCTTCAGCCGGGCAGCATATGACATATGTTTGAGACCCTTGATCCTCTTGGTGAGGTACTTTTGGGGTCTTTCTAACTGCTGCAGGTGTCGAGTAAGGTACATCCCAAATGGGGCATTGTACTCAATTATGGGCCTGATAAGGAAAGAGTATAGGGGCACAATTACCTCTCCTGATCTAGATGTGAATCCTTTCATGATAAGGTGGGTAATATAGAAGGTCTTCCTAACCATCTTGGCAATGTGAGTGTCAAATGAGAGGTTACTGTCAACTTGGGTCCCTAGGTCCCTGATTACTTCTTCCGTACTTAATGGATTACCACCTATGTAGTAATTTGTGGGCACTTTGTTTTTCCCAAAGGGTATGACTATACATTTTTTGGCATTCAGTTTAAGGCCATGGCTCTGGCACCAGTTATCCATTTCTATGAGGCCTTTCTTAAGGATGCTTGTGTCCACTGGAGTATCAATTATGGCGCCCAGTTTGCAGTCATCTGCGAAGTTTGTCAGCCACAATCCTCCTATGTTTGCTTGCACCTCGGAAAAATAAATGCCGAACAAGAGGGGTCCCAGGACCTAGCCCTGTGGGACTCCGCTTGTGACTGGCTTAGAGTCTGACATGGCGCCAGCAATTCTGACCTTGTGGGTTCTGTCCTTGAGCCAGTTTGCAACCCATCTTATGACATATGGGTTTATATTTAAGCTGGTGAGCTTGTCTATGATGCCCGAGTGGGGTATTGTGTCGAAGGCTTTTGCAAGATCAAGGTAGGCTGTGTGAACTGCCTTACCCTCATCAATGGCTTTAGTGACTGTTTCAAAAAAGTCAACCAGGTTCAAAAGGCAAGATCTGCCCTTGACAAAGCCGAATTGGATAGGATCCAGTGTCTGTAGGTCCCCGATGTCTTTGTTTATGAGTTCCATAATGATCCTCTCCATAGCTTTGCAGACCAGGCTCATCAAGCTTATGGGGCGGTAATTTCCAGGGTCCGTAGAAGCACCTCTTTTGTGGAGTGGGACCACTGTTGTTGTACGCCATTCTTTGGGTACGTATCCTGTAGTAAGGCTAAAATTAAACAGCAGCCTTATGTGCGGGTTTAGTTCCTCTTGGAGTTCATGTAGCACGCAACCTGGGACACCGTCTGGTCCCATTGATGCTGTGTTTTTAGCTTTGGAGAGGGCGGCTCTCACCTGGGCATCTGAGATGTTAGGGAGGCTACACTCTGCTGGGATAGATATTTAGCCTTTTGGGGGGGAGGGGGGGGGATTTGCACTGAACCTGTCTGCCAGTATGTTGGCAATGTCTGTGGGTTCAGTGTATTTTTTGTCATTTTGGACTAACTCTGAGCATATCTGGGAGTTTCCACCCAAGTTTCTAACATAACTAAAGAAGGCCTTGTGATTGTCTTTAGTGTCTTTTGCGATTTTTCTCTCAAAGTTGGCCTTGGATAATTTTATGAGTGATCGTAGTTTTTTGCTAGTACTGATCAGAGATGCCTTCCCTTTTGGGGATTTTGCTCTGTCATGTAGTAGCTTCCTCCTCCTGTTGTAAAGCTTGTAAATGGCTGGGGTCCACCAGACAAGACGCCTGCCTTTGGGGGAATGGGTCTTGGTTTTATTTGGGATTGCATGATCCATGCATTCTTGAAGGTGTCCGTAGAAAGCGTTTATAAAGGATTCAGCGGTGTGGGCTGTGGTTTCCACTGGCCCAGGGGCCTTGAAGGATACCACTTCAGTCTTAAGAAGTGTGAAGTCAGCTTTTGAGAAATTCTTCACTGTGGTCTTTTGTGCTGGGGGTGGGGGCAGAATATGGATTTCCAGTGAGATTAATTTATGGTCTGATCTCAACAATGAGGGGTATACTTCCGGTGTGGAGCATTGTGTCCCCATGTTTGTGATGATCAGGTCTAGTATATTATCTCTTCTTGTGGGAGTGGTGACTAGTTGTTCCATCGCATTTGAGTTTATGAATTCTAGGAACCTTTGGGCTAGGGTGTTGGGGCTTTAATAATGCTCCCAGTCTATGTTTGGGTAGTTGAAGTCTCCCAATATGATGGTATTTGGAGAGACATTCATACTCTCCAGGGTCTTCAGGAAGGCTGAGTGGGGTTCCTGAGTTTGAGAGGGTGGTCTGTAGCATGCTACAAACTGTAGGGCCATTTTGCCTATGGTTAGTTGCACATGGATGGTCTCCGATGCTTTGTGCATTGCCACTAACCTGGAGGTGTGGGTATCTTTGATGAATATGGATACTCCCCCTCCTTTTGTGGTTCGGTCCAAGTTTTGGGGCCGAAAAGCATGATATGAGGTATAACCTAGTAGTGCTGCGGTGCTCTCAGGAGCCTTGAACCAGGTTTCAGTCCCTGCACAAACATCGGTGTTCTCCATACTGAGGAGGGCTTCGAGAGCATGCATCTTGAGGTTTAGACCTCTGGCATTGAGCAGCATTACCCTTAGTTTTTTTGCCACTTGTGTTTTCTATGGAGGTGGGTTTGTCTTTTGAGCCTTGCCTAAAAAAGGCACTATGGGGGTGGCAAGAGCCTTGGCCAATATCTGGAAACCCAGGGGTGACAGGTGCAAGCCATCCCTTGTGAAGCAGCGTGGCTTGTCAAGCATGTCATCCCAAGCAGACAGACATTGGATCCCCTTAGAATGACACCAGTAATTGAGCCAATTGTTAAAGCTGATCATTTTGCCTTTGTACTGTGGCATCATTCTTGGTGAGGGTAAGATGCTGTTCAGGGTCAGGGTCATACCGGCCTGGGCTACATAATCAGAGAGCTCCTCTATGTCTCTTTTCATGTAGTCCAGGGAGGTACGTCTCAGGTCATTCACACTGGCATGGACAATGACTGAGTCATATTTGTACTTGCTTTGGAGTGACCTGAGTGCTTGTGTTATGTGGCGGATTCTAGCACCCGACAGGCAGCTTACTGTGACCTTTTCCTTGTTCAGTCTGGTGAGCGGGACATCAGTGTGTCTGACTATGGAGTCACCTATTACAAGTGTATCAGGCATGTTGTTTGGCCTTAAGGGCTGTGACTGTTTGGCACACTGACTTTGTGAACTATGTGTTGCATGTGCTATGTTTTGAGATAGTAGTTGCTTGGATGTCTGCTTTGGAGGCCTCTGTTGTTTTGCTAGATTTTTAATTAGAGCCTCCACGTATGTTTTTGTGTGTTTATGTGTTTGGTTTGCAGTTGTGATAGGTCTATGTGAGACTGGGTTTGTGGTGTGTGTGGTTACCTTCTCCTCCTGACTGGTTTTGCCAGTACTGAGTCGACAGAGCTCAGCCTTCAGTTTGGCTATATAGTTGCATCTCTCACATATATTTGTATTTGTTGGGAGGAGGAGAGGGTTGTCTGTGTACATGAGGCAGTTGTAACATTGCCTCAAGATTCCCAGATTCACTAGCTGAACTGGAAAGGACACCAGTAATTCACCCTTCGACATGCCAGAATAGTGTAATGGATTGCTGTGTAACTGAGTCAGAAAGGACCTATAGGGAAATGGGTACTCAAGGGGATTGTAGGTGGATGTAGTGCTTTCTTTTTGTTTAAGAGTGCTTTACCTGTGTAAAAATGCATGTTAAGTTGTCAATCTCGCCTTCATTCTTGCTTGATGGGTTCGGAGCCGATCCCTCGGCTCCGACTCGGCACTTGCTAAGCTCGAGAGTCACTTTTACCAGCTCGAGGCAGCCCCATATCCCATGATGCAAGGCGGTAAGTACCCAGATCTCGTTTGCCGCTTCGCTTATGAGGTCCTCCTTTTACCAGCTCCTGGTAAGTGATTCACTACTTTGATATTTAAGCCCTTTTTGCTAAAAACCCTTTAATTTTTAGTTTTAAGTTAATTATATAGATTTTCTGACAGAAAATTCCCTGTCTCTACTAATTTTTTTAGTCAAACTTTACCCATCCCATCCCCCTGTTAGGGTGTGTGTGTGTTTTTCTAGTAATACCTTTTGGTATTTTATTTAATTTAATTCTTGACTGGTGTGTGTGTGTTTTGAAACACCATGTCAAAGGAGAGAGGGTCTCAGGTTTTAAGAAGTGTGACTCGTGCTGTCAGAAGATGTCTCTGACAGACGGTCACACTTCTTGCCTGTATTGCCTGGGGCCTCTTCACCTGCAGGACTCCTGTGCTATTTGTCATTCCTTCAGCCAGAGAGTCCTGCAGGAAAGAAAACAAGCTGATACTTAGGGGCCTTCTTACCGGAGGGCTCTCCGCTAAGTCGGCTCCATCTAAATCAGCCAAATCTTCCAAGGCCCAGGCTTCTGTGTCTAAGCCTGCGGCCTCGGCCCGACTGCTCTGAGTCGAGATCGGCTCGGCTGGAGCCGATTCTGGCTTAACTAAGCCTTCGGCACCGATGGCTATCGGTGCCGATTCTGCATCGACTTCCGGTGTCGGCTCCGATCGGTTCCGACCACCATGTGGCACAGGCATCGTGTCGGCTCCGATCGGCTCCGACACCGCTACTTTGTGGCTGTATCGGCTCCGCTGGAGCCCATGCATCGAGGCTTCCTGTCGGCCCGATAAGTCTTCGCCCGACAGGATCTATAGTATCGGGTTCCGATGGCTCATTCCAGGAAGAGGTCGAGGTCTCCTTCCTTGGAGCCAATACTTTCGCCCGCTTCACCTCTCCTTTCGGAACGGAGCCATCGGAGCCGATCTTCAAGGTCATCCAGACTTTCAGACCATGACCTAGAGAGAGTGGTCAGCAGATTACTTAAGTCACAGGTACTGGCCCAAATGTTACATAGTCCGTCTCAACAGACGACTGTTGGTCCACACCCCGTTACAGTTCCTCCTTCAACTCTACCCCAGAGCTTGGAGTTGAGTCTTCGAATGGTTACTGCTACGGCTGGAGGACAGATACCCCCTTCTGTTCCTTCAGCCTCTACTCTTATCTCCTCTTCGAGACCTTCCTTAGAGGGATTCGGTGGTCGGGCTTCCATGGTCTCCTCCGAGGGGGTGAGTGGCATCGGACCCTTGTCCGAACCCGCTCTTCCCCTTGGAGCCTCGGCCTTGGTGAGCTCGGCTCCGACATCTGCCTCGGAGACTTCCCTTTCGGTGGTCCCTGGAGTTCCTAGTTCTTCGGAACGGGTTCTCTTGGACCTGCCTGGGAGGGGAGCATTCGAGGTGATGAAGAGTGCGCTGGCCACTGGTATCAGTCAGCAGTCTGTTCCCGTAGCTCCTCCCTCTATAGTGCCTGTTGACATCTCTGCCACTTCTCTTGCTACAGGACCCAGAGATCCTCCGCCTCAGGTTTCCCATTGGGAATTTCCCCTCTTCCGAGGATTCTCCTGATGTTTCGGGAGATCCTCCTAGGAAGAGGACTTGTAAGAGGAAACATGTAGACTCCCGAGTCTGTCACTTGGATACTGACTTTGATGAGTCAGAGGGATCCCTAGATCCTCTGAGGATGTCTCCTTCTCAGACATCCTAGAACTCCTTAAACAGAGGGAAACTGGCCCACCAACAATCCCTCTGAGGATGAGTCAGTATACCTAGAGGCGCTTGGATCTCGGCCCTCCACCTCCTGGGTGTCTCCGCCTTCACCCCCTTATGCAGGTTATTGCCCGAAGGCATGGGCAGCTCCTGACTCTGTAGAGCCAGTCCCTAGGAGGCCTTCAAAATTTATCACTGCCCCGGTGACAAGCAATTCCTCACTAAGGGTGTCCCCGCTGATGCCATGGTGGTGGCTGCGGCCACCAAGAAGGAACTTGCAGATCCTTCCGCACTGGCCCATCCTCCTAATAAGGACTCTAGGACCATGGATAGGTATGGTAAGCGGATGTTTTCCTCAGCGACATTTGCTATGCTCGCTGAATTACCTATGTCACTTCACCAAACTCCAGAGGGATATCCTTAAGGAGCTGGGTGAAGTACTACAGGATCCTACAGCTGCAGGAGCTCAAGAAAAAATTGCTTCGCAGCTAGGAACCCTTAATTCCATTGCAAACTCCTCCATGCGGCTAATATCATATGCTGCTGATGGAGCGCAGTAGAGCCGCAGGTACAGGTGTGGCTCTTAGACGCCAAGCCTGGATGCGGCTATGTGATTTTGCAGATCCCTTCAAGGCGCCCTTCACAAATTCTCCCTTTGATGGGTCAGCTTTGTTTGGCCCTCAGGTGAAGGAAACTTTGACCAGGTGCTAACAGGACGGCAAGACTCTTTCTGCTGTAGGAGTCCGTTTTTCCACCCCTTCTAGACCTTATCCCAAAGGACAGAAAGGTGGAAAATGTGGTTCCAAATCCCAAGGAGTCACGCCGATTCACGTGGTCAGTTTACCCTAGAGGCAGAGGGTAACAACAACAGACGCTCTAGAGGCAGAGGGGTCCAAAAACCAGGGAAACAGAGAGCCTCTCTCTGACAAGCCCTTTCAGCATCCCTGAGATGTTGCCCGGCTGTCCCTCCTTGGAGGCAGTCGGGAAGATTATCACTGTACCAGAAGCCTGGCATTCCCTCACTCAAGACAGATGGGTACAGTCGATCATATCCAAGGGTTACATAATTCCTTTCGAGGAAAGTCCTTTCCCTCAAATTCCCTTCCAGATGTACCACCCGGTCTAAGGGAAATTGCAGAGTTAGAAGTCTCAAAACTACTGCAAAAGAGCCATTCAGCCAGTTACAACAGACCATTCAGAGCCGGAATCTACTAAGGTTCTTTTTGGTCCCCAAAAGACGGGAGACTGGAGACCAATATTGATCTCAGCAGACTCAACAAGTCTGTGAGGAAGACAAGATTCGAATGGTCACTCTTCAGTCAATTCTGCCCTTCTTACAGAAGGACAACTGGATGTGCTCAATAGATCTTCAGGATGCATTATCACATCAAAATTCACAGACGCTCCAGGAGATTTCTCCGCTGCTGGGGTCCAGTCATTTCCAGTTCAGAGCCCTGCCCTTTGGTCTCACTACAGCCCCAGAGTGTTCACCAAATGCATGGCAGTGGTCACGGCTCACCTGAGACGTCAAGGATTCCAGGTGTTTCCGTGATCTCGACGACTGGCTCCTGTCAGCCACCACCAGGCATCAGCTTATACAAGCCAGGGATTACACACAAATCTTTGTTCTCATTTGGGCATCTCGATCAACTTCGAAAGTCATCCTTATCGCCCTGCCAGTCTATTACCTTCATAGGCGCAAACTTAAACACTGTTCGGATGTCAGCTACCCTTACAGATCAAAGAGTTTCAGACATTCAGTGTCATGTCAGGATCATTCTGGCCAACAAGAAAGTACAGGCCAGAATGGTTCTAAAGGTATTAGGTCTCATGGCTGCGCCATTACTCTTCTTCCCTGGCTCGATTCTACATGCTTCTTCAGTGGATGCTGTTCACACAATGGTCATACCAACAACTTCCAATCGTCACCAGATTCTGGTGACACAGACTTGCAAAGAGCATCTTGCTTGGTGGATCACATCTCCTCAGGTTCACCAAGGCAGGTACTTTGTAACCCCATCCCCGATAGCCACTGTCACCACGGATGCCTCCCTGATCGGGTGGGGGGTCATTATCAGGGCAGGATGGTTCATGGGACGTGGCAGCCGCTCGAGTACCATCTGCACATAAATGTCCTGGAGATGAGAGCAGTGCTTTTAACGCTGCAAGCCCTCAACGACTTTCTTCCCGTAGGGACAATTGCAGTTCACACAGACAACATGTCTGTAGTTTGGTATATCAACAAACAGGGCGGAACCAAGTCCTACCCCTTGTGTCGAGAAGCTCAGACTATGGCAATGGGCGATCTCCTCTCATCGGTTTCTGGTAGCAACGCATATCCCTGGGAAAACCAACATTGTAGCGGACAGATTGAGCAGAGCTATTCTCATGCCTCACGAAAGTGGTCTCTCAAGCAATCTATAGCGGAAGAGATTTTTCTGGAATGGGGTCGCCCATGTTGCATCTTTTGCTACTCCCCAAAACAGCAAATGTCCAGACTTCTTCTGCCTCTTCCTCTATCAGGCCATCCCCCAGAGACGCTCTGACCCAGGGGATTTTTATGGTCTGATCTAAAGGAACCTTTGGGCTAGGGGTGTTGGGGCTTTAATAATGCTCCAGTCAATGTTTTGCCTGGAAGTAGTTAGGAAGTCTCCCAATATGATGGTATTTGGAGAGACATTCCTTACTTACTTACTCTCAGGAGGTGGAACTTCAAGAGGAGAGGCTGAAGGTGGGTTCCTGAGTTTGAGGAGAGGTGAGGTCTGTAGCATGCTGCACTTCCACAAACTGCTTGTAGGAGAAGCCCATTTTGCCTACACAAGTTAGTTGCACGCACGCATGTGGATGGTCTCCGATGCTTTGTGCATTGCAGTACACTAACCTGGAGGTGTATGGGTATCTTGATGAATATGGATACTCCCCTCCTTTGTGGTTCAGCCAAGGATTGCAGGGGCCGAAAAGCATGATATGAAGGTATAACCCTATATAGTAGCCCAGTGCTGCCGGTGCTCTCAGGGAGCCTTGAACCAGGTTTCAGTCCCCTGCACAAACATGAAGGCGTGGGGATGTTCTCCATACTGAGGAGGGCTTTAGAGCATGCATCTTGAGGTTTTTACCCCAGACCTCTAGCGCCATTGAGCAGCATTACCCATGGTTTTTACACTTGTTTGCCAGCTTATTGTTTTCTATGGAGGTGGGTTTGTCTTTTGAGCCTTGCGCTAAAAAAGGCACTATAGGGGGTGGCTTAAAGAGCCTTGGCACAATATCTGGGGAAACCCAGGGGTGACAGGTGCAAGCCATCCCATGAAGCAGCGTGGCTTGTCGCTATGTCATCCCAAGCAGACAGACATTGGATCCCTTAGAATGACACCAGTAATTGAGGCCAATGGTGTTAAAGCTGATCACGTTTTGCCTTTGTACTGTGGCATCATTCTTAGCGGAGTGAGGGTAAGATACTTTCTGTTCAGGGTCAGGGTCATAATGGCCTGGGCGGCTACATAATTCCAAAGAGAGCTCCTCTCTATGTCTCTTTTTCGCTGTAGTGTGGGGAGGTGCGCCCTCAGGTCATTCATACACCGGCATGGACAATGACTGAGTCATATTTGTACTTGCTTTGGAGGACCTGAGTGCTTGTCATCGTAAATATTTATGTGGCGGATTCTTAGCACCCACGGCAGGCAGCACTGTGACCTTTTCCTTGTTCAGCGCCCCGGTCTGGTGGCCGGGGGACATCAGTGTGTCTGACTCCTGATGGGAATACTGTCACCCTATTACAAGGTGTATCAAGGCATGTTGTTTGGCCTATAAGAGAGCTGTGACTATTTGGCACACACTGACTTTGTAGCATGAACCATAATGTTGCATGTGCTACTTGCTTATGTTTTTGAGATAGTAGTTGCTTGGATATGTGCTGCTTTGGAGGCCTCTGTTGTTTTGCTAGATTTTAATTAGAGCCCCACTCCGCGTATGTTTTTGTGTGTTTAGCGCGTGTTTGCCAATGTTTGCAGTTGTGATAGGTCTATGTGAGACTACTGGAACAGCATGTGGGTTTGTGTGTGTGTAGGTTACCTTCTCCTCCTGACTGGTTTTGCCAGTACACTGAGTCGACAGAGGCCTCAGCCTTCAGTTTCTTCTATATAGTTGCATCTCTCACATATATTTGTATGTATTTGTTGGGAGGAGGGAGGAGGGTTGCCTGTGTGTGTGCCAGAGGCTGATTTGCTGTAGCTGTGCATTGCCTCAAGATTCCCAGATTCACTAGCTGAATTGGAGAGGACGCCAGTAATTCACCCTTCGACATGCTAGAATAGTGTAATGGATTGCTGTGTAACTGAGTCAGAAAGGACCTACAGGGAAATGGGTACTCAAGGGGATTGTAGGTGGATGTAGTGCTTTCTTTTTGTTTAAGAGTGCTTTACCTGTGTAAAAATGCTTTAGGAGCAAGTGCTGGGCTTTTCAGATAAAGAATAGACTGTTTAGATTGAAAGTAGAGTAGTTCTAAGGGAAAAACTGAAGAGCAGACTTAGCGGAGCCAGAAATAGTTTAAACTTGATTAACCAGTGCTGCCCGATGCTGTGCTATGTGCAACTTCACACAAAATCGTGCAAAAGCGCGCTAATGCGGGCTTTATAGCAGGGGGTTAGAAAGAGCTAGGAAATGGCCCAAAATGGCCAATAAACTACAAGTTGCTGGGCTGGAACCACTCCTTTAGGGACAAATAGGCTGCTCAGTGCTACCCACTCCCACTGGTGAACAAAGAAGCTTCATTCTTTCCAAATAAGGATATGGACAACACAGGAACTATGACACAGCCCAGAGATCAGCAAAATCTGAAGACTGGACTGCAACTTTTTCACCAAAATAGTTGCCTGAAAGTAATAAAACAAGTTGCTGAGCTTCCCATTAATTTTCCTTCTTCCAGTTTACTTTGAATATGAAGGTGTCCAGGTTTCATCTTGTGTCTTCCTCCAGGTATCCATTTACTCTGTATTACTTCAACAAGAAACACTTTTATACACAAAATGTTCCCCACCAGGAATGACAAATGACTGATTTGGCTGACTTCAGCCCTCCTGTTTATATGCTACTGACTGGCTTCATTTACTAACATCCCTGTGTAAACTGATGCAATTAGCCTCCATAAATATATATACATATATATATATATATATATATATATATATATATATATATATATATATATATATAGTGGATATAAAAAGTGTACACACCCCTGTTAAAATGCCTGATTTTGTGATATAAAAAAATGAGACCACAATAAATAATTTCAAAACTTTTCCCACCTTTAATGTGATCTATAACCTGTACAATTCAATTGAAAAACAAACAAATCTGTTACTGGGAAAATATAAAAAATAAAAAACATACCATAAGCTGGTTGCATAGGTGTACACACCCTTAAACTAATACTTTATTGAAGCACCTTCTGATTTAATTACAGCATTCAGTCTTCTTGGATAGGAGTATATCAGCATGGCACATCTTGACTTGGCAATAATGGGAATAATACACACACAGTCAAACAAAGTTCCAGTTGTTTTAAAAGAAAAAGCAAAGCAACAATATCAGTGCAGTAATAAGCCCATTACTAATAAGGCAAAACTGGCAAAACAAACAAGTAACTGGAACCACGAGCAGGGATAAAACAACAGTTGTTTGTTCAAAAAGTATAAAGCCCCCAACTTACTTGAAAAGTTGCTTTTGTAAAAAGTAACATGTTTATTCCAAAAGTTTAAACCTCACAGTATACTTAAAGGGTTAGATTGCAAGTGCAAAAGACACTTGCATCTAGATAGGCTTCTTCAGACAAAAGTCAGAACAACTCATAGAGTTTAGCTTATACAATCAAGATGTAGTCATGTGATCAAATCACAAGTTAAAACTGTAGTCATGTGATCAAATCACAAGTTAAAACTGAAGTCAGATGATAAGATTAAAATAAAATATAAAAGATGTATACAATTATGTGTAAAAATATTTAAGTAACAATGAACAGTTAGAAATGAAAATAAAATATAATAAGTGATAACACTACTTATAAAATTTTGATTTTTAAAACATATAATATGGAAACAAATGCAAGTATGCAAATAATTCAAATGATATAGACACTACCATGTAGAGAAAACCATCCAGGAAAAAATACATATCTGCACAGAACCAGCTTGCATCCACCAAGTATCTATCCCCACTTTGTTAAAAATCAACTTGTCTGGATAGCTCAGCTAAATACAAATGATACATTAATGGAACAGCAACTTGAAATGACTTCTTTGGAATTCATACAGAGAGGTTATAGACAACAACAAGTTAAGAAAACTAACAAGATATTATAAACGAGACCCACAGAATACACATCCCTGCTAACCACTAACAGAGGTGTAAAATCATCCACTAGTCATAGTCATATCAAAGTAAAATATACTCTTACGCATCATAGAAGTATACCAGCCATAAAGAAAATTATTAAAAACTACTGGTCTATGTTAACTGAGATTCTTGAGATAAGGAACACTGTATCTGATTCATCAAATTTTAGTTATAGAAGAGCTAGCAACTTAAAGAACATTCTTTGCTATAAAGCACAATCACAAATACATCTTATTTTCACATTAGTGAGCAAGGAATGCACAGATGTAATGAATGCACTTTCTGCAAATACATTAATACTGACAAGTTTGGTAGACATCCAATCAAAGACATTGCTTTTGATCTAAGTGCATTTGGCAACTGTAACACACAAGACTTAATATACATAGCAAACTGTATCAAGTACAAAGCATATTACATAGTTAAAACAAATAGAAACCTAAAAGAGAGAATAGGTCAATACATGTCAGACATCAGGAGAAGTGTTCAAACAAATGCTTTAAACAAAACTACTCTTAATACAGATCTAACTCATGCATTAAGTTTGCTGTTTTACAAGTTATACCTGCACTGCTCAGAGGGGGTGACTTAAAATTGCATACAGAGAGGATAGAACTGCAATGGATTTTTAGATTTAAGGCATACATCACCCCATGGCTTGAATGACATGGTCACCAGCAAGCCCCAATTTGAAGTATTTACATACTCAAATACACTGAATTTCTTGTATTTATTTCTATAGTATATGTTTTAAAAATCAACATTTGATAAGTAGCATTATCACTTATTTTTTTTTTACTTTTTATTTCTAACTGCTCATTGTTACTTATAAATATTTTTACTTATAATTGTATACACCTTTTATAATTTATTTTAATCTTATATGAATACAGTTTTAACTTGTGAATTGATCATGTGACTACAGTTTTAACTTGTGATCAGATCATGTGACTACATCTTGCTTATATAAGCTAAACACTATGAGTTGTTCAGATTTCTTTCTGAAAAAGCCTATCTAAGTCAAACTGTTCTTTGCACTTGCAATGATGTAACTCTTTAAGTACACTGTGGATTTTAAACTTTTGCAATAAACATCTCAAGTAAGTTGTGGACTTTATACTTTTTGAACAAACAACTGTTGTTTATCCCTGTTTGTGCTTCGAGTTACTTTTTTGTTTTGGCAGTTATTTTAAAAGAAATAATGGGCTGCTTGGATGCTGTGCTGCTGTGAGGTTCTAGAATGTTTAGCCCTAAGTCGATTTCCCTGTTCCTTCCTTGAAAATGTAACTGTGACTAAAACTAGTTGAGCTGCTGTGAGGGTTCCGGAATGTCATGAATTTTCCTCCACAAAACCACTCTGGCAAAACCAAGGATGAGTACAACCTAATAATCAAATGTTGAAGTAACATTATATACTTCCGGTTATCCGAAATGCCATGCCTAAAACTTAATAAAATTTGATACTAACCTTATAACTTTATTATAAAATCATTGTACCATCATGCAATTAATTATGTAATACCATTTAACCTATGCATAATCCCCACTGGAATAGAAAAAAACAAAATTTTACTGAATTCCCTGTAGTTAGACTCTAAAATTTACCCATAATAATTCAAAGTATGACAGAAATGAGAAGCAGTTATTGATCCAAACAAGTGCACCTTTACATGTGATACATCAATCCAAAACCCTAAAACATCACATAATAGGATTTTTCCCCTACTACTCAGACTCCCACACCAAACATGCCCTGATTAAGTAAAGCATACTTCACTGCCTGAAGTAGAACACTAAAATAAACACTGAAATAAAGATGCAAACTATATGCAGTAACATCATTAGATTCTAACAATCATAAAATATGCTCCAACATAAAAGTCTTACTGCACCATCCATATTTATCACTTAAACATGCTGTTATCAGGCACTTATTTATGTATTTAATAAAATTCTTTATATGAACAGAATGTAAAAGTTTGCCCCAAGTACCCTTAAACGTAATGCTGCCCTATGCCCATATTATGAAGTTACTCCTATGTTTGAAATTACTTGTTTATGAACTTAATTGTGTGTACCTAGCTGTGTAGATCTGTGCTTCATTCTTTTCTTTTTTTTTTTTTTTGTTTAGCTAGCAGTCAGCCTTCAGATGTGCATTAAACCAGCTTAATCAGAAATACCCCCATGCCAACAATAACTGCAGTGTCATAACTGTATGTGTCTATGTTATATCTACATCTATATATATATATATATATATATATATATATATATATATATATATATTTATGTTTATACTACATTTATATTTATTATTATTTTTATATAAATGTGCCTGAATATATATATATATATATATATATATATATATATATATATATATATATATATACTTTATATGTATTTCTTACTATTATTATTATTATTATTATTATTATTATGATTATTATTATTATTATTTATAAACAAATGTCTACTTTTTGTTAATAAATTTTAAAATGAATGAAATGAAATACTGGCACTGTACAGATGACTAAACAGCCACCATACAGCCAATAAGCCATCATCATGACCTCCAACTCAGTCGCTGCCAGCAGGTTCCATCACAGCATGCCTGGTGATGAATTCTGCAGGCAAGAACAGCCATACTCCCCTTAAATAGGGAGTGCTTGCCTGCACCCACCCCCGATGAAGACTCACACTCATGGACAATGGGCCAGTCTACTCAAGCAGCAATTTCCTGGCCCTTTGGTGGTAGTCGTGATTATCATCGAACTTGCCTGGTGTTAAATCATCGGTGAGATTAAAATCATCCTATGTATCTAGCTTGTAATGGCATCCTTCATTCTTTGGAATGGTAGCATGAAGCAACATTATATAGTTAAAGTTAGTTAATAGGATTTGAAAAGTTTATTCATTAATACCACACTGGGATATTATTGGCATTGCTTCCTTCCTGCAAATGTAATATTAAGAAGAGAAAATGAAGTCAAGCGATGTGTTAAAAAGTACTTAATGAGAGCTAATAATGTCAAATGCCTCTTTTCATTTACAATGTGTGCAATAATAAATCAGTTCCGTGATGACATTCTACTTATAGAGTAGTATGTTTTCTAACAAGAGACACAGAGAAACTAGCTGGCCATATTTCAGCAGTACTAACAAAAGCTTAATAGGTGCCATACCCACCCCTTCCAAAATTTGCTGAGTAGAAGAAAACAAATAATCTTTAACGGTGGTGCAGCGGTAGCGTTGTTGCCTCACAGCAAGAGGTTCTCCCATTCGATTCTCAGCTAGTATGCAGGGAGTGCCTTCTGTGTGGAGTCTGCATGTCTTCCCCGTGGGTCGACTGGCATTTCAAAAGACATTCGTGAATGGGCGTGCCTTCATTGAAGGTTGGGCGTCGAGCTGGCAACTCAGCACTGTGAAAATCTACTGCCAATCATTAGCGGACCGGAGTCCGCTGCCGCGACCCCTAACCAGGAAAGGCCAAAAGACAACAACAACATATTGCACTTCAATTTAAAGATAGAAATGCAAATATATTTAGTCAAATGCCACGTTAAACAGTTTCAGAATCATGTCTTATGTTTTGCTCTTTTTAATTGCTGTTGTTAGCTATCGAGACACTGCAGATTTTAAGGATCCAACAATGCCCCTCTTTAAAATATGAATTCCCTAACAGGATTTGAAACTACTACATTCTTGCCCAGCTAGGCTTTTGGCAGAAGATTTGCAATCCTTACATCTGCTGCCTAATCTGTGGCCTCATTTATCCCAGTTACTGAATTTGTGAAGATCATTTTATTTAGTTGCATAGCCTGGATCTTTGGCTTTAGAGACTATAACTTCACCTAACTAAGTATTATTTATTTATTATTTATTTTTATTTTACATTTGTTGACCGGGCTAGTCTAGCTGGATATATGTCCATTTTCAGCCGAGGCCCGGGGAGAAAAGCTCCAAAGTATTAATACATAGTTTAATAGAGAGTAACAATAAAAGTAGTAACAGATGCAATGCTGAAAGCAAATCATGTTTTTTTTTTTTTTTTGAAATGTGCAGATTTCCTTTTAAGTATTCAAAAATTACATACTATATGGTGATGTGCATAACACAATATTCCTTAAACACATATGAACTATATAAACCAAAAAGTATTGATGTGCATAACATAATACTCTTTACAATATAATATAATCTAAAAACATTAATATATGAGAAGAAGATAAAGTGTGAAAGGAGGAGAAAGAGAGCTGGGAAAGGTATAAGGAGGAAAGTTAGGGAAGGAGGAGTGAAAGGTATCAGAGATAGTATAGGTTAAATATAAGGATTGGGTCATTTTAATAGAGGTACTAAAAGAGTTACTCACATGAAAGAGAATGAGAGATAGTCTTGTGAAAGAGAGGGAGAAACATCAGGGATAAGTTGTCTGTGGGTTTTTATTCTATATCTTAGTGTTAAGTTGAGGTGCTGAAAGTCCCCTACTGAGTTATTGGATGTAGTTGGGAGAAAGGGGAAGGCAGGAAGACAGGAAAAGAAGAGGAAAGTTAGTCTGTGTTAGTGCAGGGGCATAACCATTTTTTATTGAGATACTTTTTGAGATTCTTCTTAAAAATAGGGAGAGAAGTTAGAGATGAGATGTCTGAGGGTAATTTATTCCATAGTTTTCCCACTGAGTTGGAGAACATGCAGTCTCCTGCAGAGTTATTGGGTATAGTTGTATTGATCAAAAGTTTGTTAGAAGAGTGTAGATGTTTCAGGTTATGATAAGGGGTAATAAGGCTAGAGATTATTGGAGTTTTAGTGGGTTGGTACAAGGTTTTGTGGGCTATTATAAGTTGTTGTAGTTCAAGCTGATTGGGAAGTTCAGGCCAACCTAGTTGTCTTAGATTAAGGCAGTGATGGGTTCTAAAAGGGGATCCAGTAGCAAATCTAGCAATGTTATTGTAGGATATAACTAGTTTATTGAGGTTTTTTAGAGAGATTGGTATAAATAGAGCATGCATAGAGTAAAGTAGAGATAAGGTGAGTTCTGGCTAGTGTAACTCTAGTATCTGGAGTAAGAAAGGGTTTGATTCTGTATAGGGTTCCTATTTTTTTGTTCACAGATTTTATAGTAGAATTAATGTGATTGTCAAAATTAAGATTATTGTCTATTGTAATTCCTAATAATTTTGTGGTAGTGTCAGGAGAAATACTAGTATTGTTATTGGAAGTAATAGTGAAATGTAGGGGGATGTGCTTTCGCGTTGGTGAGAAGAGTAGCAGTTTAGTTTTCTTGGGGTTGAGAGAACCATTGTTCTACTGTGTTGAAGGCTTTTTGGGTAAGAGACTGAAGTTCAGTTTGAGAGGTAGCTGCACAGATTATAGTAGAGTCATCTGCATATTGAATACAGGTAGTATAGGGGATAGCTGATTGAAGGTCGTTAATAAAGATGGAAAATAGAAGTGGACCTAAGATAGAGCCTTGTGGTACTCCTAGAGAGATAGGAAGGTGGTCAGATAGTGAATTTTACCAGAGTACTGCTTGCTGTCGGTTTTCAAGGTAAGATTTAAACCAAGTTATGCTGGCAGGATCAAGTAAGAGAGAATTCAGAATGAGCAAAAGTAGTTGGTGATTCACCATGTCAAAGGCTTTGGATAAGTTGATGAATAGTGCAGATGAAAGACTGTTTTTGTTGCGGTTAGAGTTGATGGTGTTTGTGAATGAGAGCAGTGCAGTGGTGGTACTGTGGGAAGGTCTGAAACCATGCTGACAGTTAGCAAGTAAGTTGTTTTGGAGAAGATGGTTTAGTAGTTGTTTATGGATATATTTTTCCATAATTTTAGCAATAGTGGATAGCAATGCTATGGGACGATAGTTAGAGAATTCATTAGAGTTTCCCCCTTTACGTAAAGGGATGATGTGAGATATTTTCCAGATTTCAGGGACAGTTCTTTCATTGATGGATCTGTTTATTAGTATAGAAATGGGATAGGCAATGGCTTTAGCTCCTATTTGCAGGAACTCAGCTGGGAGTTTGTCTGCAGAGGGAGTGGTAGGTTTAAGTTTTTGTAGCAATGATGAGATATATGAAGTAGAAATAGGAAGTACGTAAAATGAGGGGGTTATATTTACAGAAGAAGTGAGTAGCTTAGAGATACCAGGGGATAGGTGATTTGCAAGATTTTGTATAGTATTTGTGAAGAAGGAGTTAAAGGCATTAGCTGTTAGTGTAGGGTTGTCAGGGTTAGAGTCTTGTGGGTTGGGTGTGATTGATTGGCCTGGGGATAGAAGATTATTAATGGTGGACCAGAATTTTTTTTGGTTCCTTATTAGATGTTTGTTGTAAATGAAGGTAGTAGTTCTTCTTGTCAAGCAGTATGGCTTTTTTTGTGTTGTTTCTACATTCTCTGAAGGTTTGACGGTCAGCTAGGTTCTTAGTAATATGCCATTTAGCCCAGGATTTATTTCTGGTAATGATTTTTTTGTCTAGTATTGTTGCTTAGACAGGGGGCTGGTTTGGTTTTGATTCTAATAGTGTGAGTTGGTGCGTGTTGATCTAGAATAGATAAGAATGTGGAGTTGAAGTATTGTACTGCATCTTTAAGAGGGAGTAACTTTAGAGGAGTCCAGTTACATTGGTTTAGTTATGTTAGAAAAAAATTTGAGTTAAATTGCTTTTTTGACCGTAATGTTCAGAAAGTGGTTGGGAAAGTTAGGATTTTTTTCTCTAATAATAGAAGTTAATAAGTGATCGCTAAGGTCATCTGGTAGGGTGCCAGAGTTGTAGGTTTGTTGGGGAGTGTTAGTAAGTATCCACTCTAAAGTGGTGTCATTGTTATTGATTTTATTTGTTCTGGTATGGCCTGATATAAGTTGAGAGAAGCCATGTAGGTTAATGTGGGAGGTGGGGTTTGAATTGTTGCAGGAATTCCAATCAATATTTAGGTCACCTAGGATTAATGTTTGTTGTGGAACATTAGTAGAGAACCAACTAAGGATGCAGTCAGGAGTATTAGTGTTATTTCCTGGGGGGAGATTTATACAAATTATATAAATAGCTTTACTTGTGTTTAGTTGGAGTTTAGAGCATATTAGTTCTGCATTATTGATTACGGGGAGGTTTAGGTTTATAGTGCTGATTTGTAGCTGTGATTTACAGAGAATTGCTACACCTTCTTATCTTTGTGGTCAGTGAAGATCTTCTCCATAATTAACAGTTCTTTATGGTAGACCTTTATGCTACACCTCCTTATCTTTGTGGTCAGTGAAGATCTTCTCCATAATTAACAGTTCTTTATGGTAGACCTTTATGCTACACCTCCTTATCTTTGTGGTCAGTGAAGATCTTCTCCATAATTAACAGTTCTTTATGGTAGACCTTTATGCTACACCTCCTTATCTTTGTGGTCAGTGAAGATCTTCTCCATAATTAACAGTTCTTTATGGTAGACCTTTTTGCTACACCTCCTTATCTTTGTGGTCAGTGAAGATCTTCTCCATAATTAACAGTTCTTTATGGTAGACCTTTATGCTACACCTCCTTATCTTTGTGGTCAGTGAAGATCTTCTCCATAATTAACAGTTCTTTATGGTAGATCTTTATGCTACACCTCCTTATCTTTGTGGTCAGTGAAGATCTTCTCCTTAATTAACAGTTCTTTATGGTAGACCTTTATATTACACCTCCTTATCTTTGTGACCAGTGAAGATCTTCTCCATAATTAACAGTTCTTTATGGTAGACCTTTATGCTACACCTCCTTATCTTGTGGTCAGTGAAGATATTCTCCATAATTAACAGTTCTTTATGGTAGACCTTTATGCTACACCTCCTTATCTTTGTGGTCAGTGAAGATCTTCTCCATAATTAACAGTTCTTTATGGTAGACCTTTATGCTACACCTCCGTATCTTTGTGGTCAGTGAAGATCTTCTCCATAAGATATATGCATATGCTCAGAGCTAGTTCAAAATGATGTGAAGATTACTGATCCTACAGACATTGCCAACATACTGGCTGACAGGTTCAGTGCAAACTTCTCCCCCCCCACTCCCCCAAAAGGAGAGATATCTATACCAAACGATTGCAGCCCCCGAAACATCTCCAGCGCCCAAGTGAGAACTGCTCTCTCCAAAGCAAAAAACACAGCATCCATGGGACCTGATGGTGTCCCCGGCTGTGTGCTCCATGAACTCAATGAGGAATTAAACCCACAGCTAGGACAGCTGTTTAATCAAAGTCTTACCTCTGGATACGCACTCCAGGAGTGGCGCACTGCAACTGTGGTACCACTTCACAAAGGCGGTGCCTCCACCGACCCTGGAAATTACCGGCCCATTAGCTTGACAAGCCTTATCTGCAAAGCCATGGAGAGGATCATAATGGACCTCATAAATAAAGACATAGGAATTTGCAGACTTTGGATCCAACCCAGTTTGGCTTTGTCAAAGGCAGATCATGCCTTTTAAACTTGGTTGACTTTTTGAAACAGTCACCAAAGCCATTGATGAGGGAAAGGCAGTCCATACACCCTCCCTCGATGTGGCTAAGGCAGTGGATACAATACCCCATTCGGGTATCATTGAAAAACTCATTAGCTTAAATGTCAACCCATACATCACAAGATGGGTTGCAAACTGGCTGAGTGACAGAACCCACAGGGTCAGAGCTGCGCGCCATGTCAGACTCAAAGCCTGTCACAAGTGGTGTCCCACAGGGCTCAGTCCTGGGCCCACTCTTGTTTGGCATCTACTTTTCAGTACAAGCAAACACAGGAGGGTTATGGCTGACAAAGTTTGCAGATGACTGCAAACTGGCCATAGTAGAAACACATCTGACACAGATATCCTTCAGAAGGGTCTCACAGAAACGGATAACTGGTGCCAGAGCCACGGCCTAAAGTTAAATGCCAAAATGCATAGTCATACCCTTCGGGAAAAACAAGGTTACCCCTAGCTACCAAATAGGTGGCAATCCACTGAGCACAGAAGAAGTTATCAGGGACCTGGGGACCCAGGTTGATAGTAGTCTGTCATTCGACACCCATGTAGCTAAAGTAGTTAGGAAGACCTTCTACATTGCCCACCTTATCATGAAGGGATTCTCATCTAGATCAAGGGAGGTCATAGTCTCCCTTTACTCATCACTCATCAGACCAATGATTGAGTACAATGCCCCATTCGAATGTATCTGACCCGACACTTGCATCAGCTGGAGAGGCCACAAAAGTTCCTCACCAAAAGGATAAAGGGTCTCAAAATCTGTCCTATGCTGCCCGACTGAAAGAACTCCAGCTCTATTCAGTCGCCACCGCTTGCTCAGAGGTGACCTTTGCCTAACATACAAGGCCATGTCAAACCCAGATTTGATGAATATGCTTCACCTCAAAAATCTAGATCCATCAGAGCCACAAGGCGGAGACTTAAACCTTGACACGGCTATTAATAGGACGTGCTGGAGGGATAGATTCATCACCCAAAGACTCCCTATGCTGTGGAACAAAATCCTGGTACATGTGAGGCAGAGCACCTCGCTGGCCTTGTTCAAGAGAAATCTTGACCAATGGATGGGAGATCGCAGATATACCCCAGGGATTACCTCAGTGTCACTGCTCGACAGAGGCACAGCAAAATAATGGGTATAGTTCCCCATACTAAAGGGGTGGCGTAAGCCACAAAACGATGGGCTAGGCTTGTAAATGCCCTTGGGCAGATAGCCTAGTATGAACCTATGAACCTATGAACCTATAATTAACAGTTCTTTATGGTAGACCTTTATGCTACACCTCCTTATCTTTGTGGTCAGTGAAGATCTTCTCCATAATTAACAGTTCTTTATGGTAGACCTTTATGCTACACCTCCTTATCTTTGTGGTCAGTGAAGATCTTCTCCATAATTAACAGTTCTTTATGGTAGACCTTTTTGCTACACCTCCTTATCTTTGTGGCCAGTGAAGATCTTCTCCATAATTAACAGTTCTTTATGGTAGACCTTTATGCTACACCTCCTTATCTTTGTGGTCAGTGAAGATCTTTTCCATAAGTAACAGTTCTTTATGGTAGACCTTTATGCTACACCTCCGTATCTTTGTGGTCAGTGAAGATCTTCTCCATAATTAACAGTTCTTTATGGTAGACCTTTATGCTACACCTCCTTATCTTTGTGGTCAGTGAAGATCTTCTCCATAATTAACAGTTCTTTATGGTAGACCTTTATGCTACACCTCCTTATCTTTGTGGTCAGTGAAGATCTTCTCCATAATTAACAGTTCTTTATGGTAGACCTTTATGCTATACCTCCTTATCATTGTGGTCAGAGAAGATCTTCTCCATAATTAACAGTTCTTTATGGTAGATATATTTTTCTAATAGCATCCTTTGATTCTATTTTCTTTTTGAAAAAAAAAATCTCATTGAGAACCTGTCCTACACTTCCCAGTCATGTTGCTGCCTTATAGCAGGAAGTGCTAAAACTCCATTTGATAGAAACAGACTTCAGTCTTAATATTCCACAAGAAGTACTGACTGATATGTTAGAGATATCCTATAATGCAAAACACTAAATTCTGGTTCATGTTTAAGCATGCATTGTCTCAGCTCATAAGGTTATTTTGAGAAGTGAGTTAAGAAAAAAAATAATTCCCAGCACCCCAGGGCATGCGACAACACTTTCTTTGTTGTTAGCAATCTGTCATTCATAAGTTCTGGTTGACTGCATTGCTAGGAAAGCATACCTTGCTCCATTTCTTTCAACATTAATATGAGTGTCAGTCCTATGCACACAACTGCCGCCAGGACTAAAATCAGCATGTAAGTGCATTACTGCTATAATGATTATTTCAAAGAGTTGAAGATCTGTCACAATTACACGAAGGCCTGTCACCCAGAGTTTCAGTTACCCAGAGTGTTGATTTTCTTTTTGATGTAAACAACCACCTGCTTAACTGAATCTGCCATCCCTTCAACTTCTGTCATCTTGCTTTCTAGTTTCTGAAAGTTCTCAAACTGCACTTCAGTTTTTCCCTTCCATTTCTTTTTTTTTTCAAAACAGGTTTATTGTTTTAACATACAAGAGAAATATCATAACAATTTTATACAAGTAAATAAAAATAGATATGATTATAACATTCAACAAAACAACTAAAGTATTTACAAAGACATCCACTACAATCAGATCAATTAATTAAACTAAAATACCATGCTATTGAAATTAGGATTTTTTTAATAAATTTTGTAAATTATCCCATACAATATAATACGGTGTTTTTCTAGTTGTTCTTGACCTAATTGTGTTTATTTCCATATGGCACACTATATTCATAACATTTTTAAATTCATTGAACGAAGGAGGTGTATCTGAAATCCAATTTCTGGTTATTATTTTCCTAGCCACTGCTAGAATAGACCATAACAAGGGAAGCTTAACCTTTTTAACACTTTGAGGTACAGGTGTGTTGAATAATTTAAGAGATTTAGAAATAATGAAATTATCTGTAAAAAGAGCCTGCAAAAATTCATTAATTGACTTCCAGTATTCTTTAAATTTTATACAGTCATAAAACATATGAGCCCAGTCAGCATTAATTTCTACGTTACATCTCTTACATAGATTATCTTTATTATTTATTTTATTCATCATCAAAGGTGTATAAAAAGATCTATGTAAAAATTTCCATGTATAAAGTCTCCAGACAATGGAAGACGTAGTTCTATAGGCAGATTCCATTATATATTGTTTATCTTGTTGATTTGGTGGGTCCCCATTAATAGAAGTGAAATAATTCCAGTATGTAGCTACACTGTAAAAAGTTTCTTGTCTGATAATTTTATGTATGTATGAAAGTTTACCTTTATCAGAAACTTTATGTTGTAAATTTAATATCAAGTAATCAATCAGTGTTGGAATAGATTCTTTAACTGTTATAGACATTAGATCTATTTTATTAATGAGATGTTGTCTAAAGGTCTGAACCTCTAACCAGCAAGTTTCTCTTAGATCAAATTCTTGTTTTAAGAAATCTAGATTTTTAACTTTATTATCAGATATCAACTGATACCAGTACTTTAGATCATTATCTATAGCTAAATGAGTTCCTTCAGAAGTAGATGACAAAAGCATACCCTGAGTATACATTATAGGGAATATAATAAAATTCCATTCCCTATACTTAGGGTGCATGAATATAAAGTTACGATAGCTAATAATAATATTTAATGGGTAACAAACCATATGTTTAGGTGTAATAGGTGAAGTACAAAATTCCTTTAGTAACCATAACATGGAGTTATTTACAATCATATTTTTATGTGTTAAGGAGATTTTCATGAAGTGCATACTAATTAGCTCCCAATAATCTTTCCATTTTGACATATGACTGATCTATTAATAAAGTAATAACTTTTACAATAGAAGAGATAGTATATAAATTAAAAGTCTGGAAAAGAAATACCCCCTTGAGACCAGCTATTAGTATGTTTCTTTAATGCAATCCTATGTCTATTAGGTGCCCATAGGAAATTTAACATTAGTGTATTCAGTTTCTTGATAATTATTTTTGAAGGTGGAAGTATTATTGATTGTATTAAGTATAAAATCTTGGGGAATATTATCATTTTAATAATTGTAAGTCTCTCCTCCATACTAAAAAACATATTATTCCAGGTATTAAAAATATTTTGTATATTAAGAAAACAGGTATTATAATTATTATATATAATAGATTTAATATATTTAGATAGTATTATACCTAAATAAGTTATCTGACCTGAATTGGGTACATATTTAGTAAAATCACTAATGAGAATATTTTTCTGTATATATAGGTAGTATTTTAGTTTTTCTTCATTGAATATTAAACCAGAAATACTTTTAAAATTCATCATTTTATCAAATAGAGACTGCATAGAAGAATTAGATCCTGCTGATGTAATTAGAACATCATCTGCAAAAAGTTGAATTTTGGATGTTGTATTTTCATCTATTTCAAAACCCTCTATATCAGTACTGTTTCTGATCAAATTAGCCCAAGGCTCCATTACTAAAGTGAATAATAGTTGAGAAAGTGGACATCCTTGTTTTGTACCTTTAAAATGGGTATTTTTGTGAAACATATGTTCCTACCTTAATATAAGCCAATGTTCCTTTGTATAAATGCTCAATTAGATTTACAAATGCATCTGAGAAGTTTGTGCACTTCAGTAAGGCAAACAGATAGTCCCAACTTACTGAATCAAATGCTGAACTTATATCAAGACTAATAAGTGTTAAATCTTTCTTTTTCCTATTTGCAAAATCAATTAATGTTAAAGTTCTTCTTATATTATCAAAAGTATTTCTATTTACAATGAAGCCTGTCTGATCTATATCTATAATGCCGGGGATGATTATCTTCAATCTATCAGCAAAAATACTCATAAACATTTTATAATCAACACTAAGTAATGAGATGGGCCGATATGAAGTATATCTAGTTGGATCTTTATTAGGTTTTAAAATTGGCAAAATAAATGTATATTGCCAAGATGGGGGGGGTTATTAACTCAGTTTGGGCCAAAATAAAAACCTTATGTATTAATGAATATGTACTTTTAGAAAGGATTTTATATATCTCTGGTATAATACCATCATTACCCGGTGCTTTGTTTGATTTAAGCTTATTTATTTGTGTAATAACCTCTGTATATGAAATACTTTTGTCCAATAGTTTAATCTGTTGTTTATTAAGCTTTTTATTCATGTTTGTGGTTATAAACTCCTTTATTTTATCTTTAGGTTCCATGTTAATGTTATTATGGTTAATTTTGTGAAAGTGATTTCTAAATTCATCTAGTATTTCTGGTATACTAGACACATTCTTCTTTTCCTTAGAGAAAAGATTTCTTTGATATGGTTTTGTTTATTCAACCTTTTGTTTTATTTTTAAGTCTATGTAAGTATTTGGGGCTTATTGAATAAGACAAAACTTGTATTCTCTAAAGTTATTTTAACTTTATGAGTTAAAATTTCTTTGTATTTCTCATTTAGTGTTTTTATTTCTTCAATAACTTTCTTGTCCATAATATTTTCTTTATTATTATGTTTATAAGAGTCTAATTTACTTTGAATATCTAACAATTCCTTATCCCAAGATTTCCTTTTATTATTATACCATCTGATACTTTGTCCATATAGATATGATTTTAAGGCATCCCAAACATAGACAATGGAGACTTCAGGAGTATTATTTATGTCTAAAAAATGTTTTACTTCTGAAAGTATATATTCTTTATAGCCTTTTAGTTGAGTTAAGTATGCTGGTATCCTTTTGATCTGAACATTATGAGTATTTTTTATCATGAATTCAAAAACAATTGAATTATGATCAGATATAGGACATGAAATGATTTTGGAATTAATTAAATCTGTTACTATCTGGTTAGAAATAAAGACCCTATCTATTTTTGAATAAGTTTTGTATCTGTTAGAAAAACAGGTGTATGGTAATAATTTTGAATCTATCTGATTATTAATATCATTCAAATGATAAGAATTAGCAAAATAATTTAAATGTTTTGCATTAGATGTAATTCTTCTTTTTCCTATAGTGGTAGTATCACTTTCATGTAGTATACAATTAAAGTCACCAGCTAAAATAATATCTCCTATAGAGAATGATATGATCTTATCAAGATGATGTTTCACTGTATTAATACCAATTCCAGGTATCCAATATACATTAATTAAAGTGTAAGTCTTCCCATTAATTTGTATTGTAACCATACAAAACATTCCTTTGTCATCCTGATAAGACTTAATGGTTTTAGGAATGGGCATACTTTTATTCCATAAAATAGCGACTCCTCTACTTTTCAGAGTGTGCTCTGAACTAAGCAATACTGTATATTTGTTTGTGGCTAGTTTATCAATAAAAGAGATGGGTTTCTTGCAGGAAGACTACGTTGGCCTTATGTAAATTAATGTATCTTATTAGGCTTGCCCTTTTACAGAGATTATTCAATCCATTAATGTTTAAAGAAATTCCTTTTAAAGATGTCATTTGGCATTTTTAAAACTTAAGAATCTTATGATCAAAATAACAAATAACAACATAAGTAATGTTACATCTCCTCCTTTAGGTGTACCTTTAAATATAGCTGTATTTATTGAATCTCTTATGGGATTTTGTATAGGATTCAATTTTGTTTGTAGTGACAATAAGTGTACAAAATATATTGTGGATGTCAAAACTATATACATATAACAATGAACAAGTGAAAATAATGTAAGGATTAAACCTTGCATCCAGCCTGGAGTTAAAAACTCCAACTTAGAGTAGTATTTACCACTCAAGTTAACCCCCTACCCTAAGCAGCAGTACCTCAGCTACCACCTTATCAATTTAATACTGGTTATATTTAACTTAAATTAACAGCTTTCAATTCAATTATCTAGCAAGACAAGACTACACATTTGATAAAACAGCATCATATAAACTAAAATAAACTTTTTTTAAAAAAACTATTCATACTACTATATACATCTATGTAATATAATACACTTGTATTATATTACATAGATGTAATATATGTAATATAATACACTTGTATTCAAATAGCATTCAAATAATCTTGATATTAGGAACCAAGAGGAGAGAGAGAAATAAAAGACATGAAAGAGGGAGAGAGAGTGAAAGAAAGAGAGAGAGAAAAAAAAAAAGGAAGGCATATTTACATATTAATTTATTCACGGTATGTAAAAATAAGTTCTAACATTCATTTAAATCAAAAACTTTGGCTAATATGGTTCAGATATTACATATATTAAGATGCATCTATTTTCTGTCATGTAAATGCAGTCAACAGCTTCCAAAAAAACCTTGAATTGCTTGTATATGAGCATTTTACTCATACTCATTATTGTCAATAGAATAAAATATTATATTTATAGAAATTGTTATAAATCATACTGCATAGTTATGCAAATTCTCAGAAACACTTGCATTATTGTAAAAAAAGCCATCTGTATTTTGTGTGTCTATACTACTGCTTTAAAATATATCACATGACAATTTCTTCCAGAATAGAGTTATAAAGTTATCTATGCTTGTCAATCAGATGAATTAAATGAGTTATAGTAATGTATATGTTTGGAACATAAGTTTTTAACACAGATTAGTATGCTGCAGTCAAGTAGATTTTCAAAAACACTTGAATAAATGTTTCATTTTCTATGCCTTCTAAAATAAGACATTTACTTACTACAAGAAACTGCATAATTTAAAATCATTATAACTGACATATTTTATGAATTATAACATAGATATTTAAGTAATTATATAAAATAACTCACATTTAAATGTTAAAGAGTTCATTTTCCTTCACATAGTCGCATTTGCATCAGTTCTACTTCCTGGTAGAGTGTTCTTCCTGAATCTGCGATGTGTCAGTGTGATATCTGAGTCAAAGGTTAAATTGACTGCTATCAGCTTCTCTGTGAGAATTCTGAGAGTTGAAGCTTTTGAAACACCTCAAGGACACTGTTCATGAGGTAGCCCACATCCCAGATTGTCTCCCTTAACATTTTGGCGGGAAACTTGTTAAAAACTAGTGACAAACATTCATTTAGCAGTGTAAATGCATCTAAACATGACAAAACCTTCTCGATGTATTTTACAGGTTATTACAGCCTCTGTGTAAGTGAAATTAAGCCCAAAGTTATTAATAAGTAATAAAACTCAATATTTTTGTCCCAACTCAATTTTTATGCAAATCTTATTATTTACTGTGTCTATATGATCAAAAGCATTTCTATATATTAATATGAAAAAAAATAAAGAGAAAGAATAAAGAAAAGAAAAAGAGAGTAGAAAATAAAAGAGTGTAAAGCAATAAAAAAATGTAAGAGAAAACTATAAGAAGTATATACAATGGAATATTACTTACTGTTTATATTAATAGAGTTAAAAATAAAACATATTATTTACTATTATTTAGTTCTAATTATTATTAGTTAAAGCATGACAGATTATTTACAAACAAGCATAAGCAGTATAATCAAGAAAGTATAATTAGGAATAGCATTTGAAGAACATATAAACTTTTTACAAGGAATAAATATGTTATTATTCCATTTATCATATTTTCATTACTCTTCTCTCCCTGCCCTCCCCACCCTTTACCCACTACATAATCTAAATAGAATGTCATTTTTAAACAAAGAAAAGAAGAAAAGAAAAAAAGAAAAAAAAATGCATCAAATTACTGACCTTACTTCTCTTTTCAGAAAGAGAAACAAATTGAATAATAGCTTGTTATTAGTTCCTCAGATATTTTGACTGATTATGAAACAAAACATTTCTTTGCACACAGAGAATAACTTTGATTAAATCTTTTCAGAATATTTGTGGCTTTCTGGAAATGCAGGAACTATATTTAAAAAGATTAATAATGAAGTAAAATGATGAGAGAAAAAAAAAAAACATAGAACAAATCATTTGTTTTTAGTCTCTTCTTCTTCTCTGAAGTCTTCCACGAAGTTTCAGTTGCCAGTCTCTTTAATGAAGGACTAGCTCATTCCATTTCCTCTATTTTATCCAAAATCTTATTTTTTGATAAACAGTAAAGCAGAGTCTAAGTCATCAAAAATTTTAGGACCATCAGGAAGGAAGATTTTTAGCTTGGCAGGAAACAGAAGGTATGTTTTAAACTGTGCTTTTAAGCTCCCTTATTAGTGGCAGAAAAACTTTTCTTTTAGCTATTACCAAGGAAGAATAGTCATTGTCAAAACGCACAGTTGTCTCATTAATCTTAACAGGAGCTTTAGCCCAAGCAGATTTAAGAACCATCTCTTTATCAAAAGATGATAGAAATCTAACTATAACTGATCTAGGATAGTTTTTGTTAGAGTTAGTATTAGCTATAGATCTATGTGCTCTTTCGATACCAAAAGAGAATGCTTCTGGTAAGTCTAAAGTTTTAGGGAGCCATGTTGTTAAAAAGAAGTAATATTGTTACCTTCAATATTTTCTGGCAGTCCAAAAATCCTAATGTTATTGAGCCTAGATCTATTTTCCAGGTCATCCAGCTTTGTTTGTAAATGTGTATTTTGTTTCAGCAGAAACTCAATGTTGATTTCCTCTTCTTGGATTCTATTTTCCATGTCATTCACAGCTTCTTCTATGCCTGTCATCTGGATCTTCTGTTGTTGCAGGTCTATATGTAACAAGTCTATTTGTTTTGTAGTTTTTTTCTATGAAGGTATCCATTTTAGTATCCATTTTATCCATCTTAGCAGTAAGTTGCTGGATTATAGTTATCAGAGACTGAAGTTCTTTCTTGATGCTGAAGTCTTGAGAATTTGTCTTACTGGAACTCATTTCAGACTGATAAACTGACAGGAAAATTTCCAAAGTGATTTCTGACAGGAATATTGTTAAAATTTCCTTTCTTTTTTAGATATAGTTCAAGAACTATATAAAACAAACATATTTAGAAAGAAAATTACTTCAAAAATTAATTTTTTAAGTAATTAATTCCTGTCAGTGTAATG
Organism: Protopterus annectens; assembly: GCF_019279795.1. Classification (NCBI taxonomy): domain Eukaryota; kingdom Metazoa; phylum Chordata; order Ceratodontiformes; family Protopteridae; genus Protopterus; species Protopterus annectens. The sequence goes on from NC_056739.1 coordinate 1,876,271,152, forward strand.
AAATTGGTGGAGCTGAAGAAATCTGCTGCTATCCTGTGTTGATCCTTGGCCACGCCCCTTTCCCTTCCATTTCTGAGAGCTGTTCCTATTGCTTTATTGTGGTACAGTGGTAGTCTGTTATCCTGTATACTACAGGAAATAAACCTTCAAAGAGTAAGTCCATTCTTCCTGCAACTTACATTTCAAATTCTCAGGTAAAGCTGTGTTTCTCAATCATTTCATTGTAACTTTAAGATAACAGATGAAGGACTTCTACAGGAAAAAAAAAAAAAACAGTAGTCCCTGGCCTCCAAATAACTCCCACTTCAATATCCATACTGATCATGAAGCATGCATCTTTCTGCTCATGTACTTGCTAAAACCCATACTGGAGTAGTCCAGCTAATTCTGGTGTCATCATTTTGAAAACATAGACATAGACAGAGGCACTTCGGGAAGAAGGCAGCAAAAAATGAATAATTGATCAGAAGATCTTAATTCAGAGTCATACAAAAACGAAGTCTAGAAGTGTACACAAAGGAAATGCTTAGGAAGTCTTATGATTGACACATTTGAAATATGTACACAAGCAAATTAGAAGAAGTTAGAGATGCAAAGATTGACTGATGAGAGAAATCAAATGGGAATATTATTTCACTGCCAGTCTTATATACACTTGTCTTAACTATCCTGTCTGATTTTCTTCTGCCATTCCAGTAGGCCTACATTGTGCACCATACAGTTTAGCTTAACAATTCCTAGATTATTTTTTTTATTGAGGAATCTTGTTATATAATCACTCTATCATCATTAGTAATTCCTGAAAAAAATAGGAACATGTTTCAGTACTTCTGGAAGCAGTCATAACGTAGTTGAGATATTCTAATAAAAGAAGAGAAGAGAACAGAAAACTCTTAGCTATGCCTGAGATGCATATGTGTTCTCTCCAGAGGGAAAGTGGATGACTCATTAAGATATGTAGCCCTTCTCTGCCAAAAAAAAAATATTTTTCTTTGTTTCAAAGAGGTATTTCTGCAGGCAAAGCAAGCTACAGAATAAACTAAGACACTTTCTTAAGAAGCAAGAATACTACACCTTGAGATGTAAGCATTTCAAGAAGAGCTTACTGGGTTCAGTGGGTATTAACAGGTCCCAGAAGAGGCCAGGACTCTGATCTGTCAGATGGGTTGCATTCATTATCTTTCTCACAGACATTATACTGAGTAGAAGAGAAGGAAATTTCCATATGATTTCTTTATTAGAAGGTAACATAACTGATACAACATGTCTGTTCTGTCAAAGAATATGTGCTACGCTATGGTGTACAACTGTTCTTATTTATTTATTTATTTATTTTTTATGAATGCAACTACCATTTAAATAAACAGCATATCCATAAACATCACTAATGTTTGTAAGAAACCTATTTAAACATTACCACATTTTAAAACTAGCCAGGCCATATTAAATGCAATCATAGCATTTTTCTTCTCTTGTTGACATCACATGGCTGAATGTAAGTAATTAACAAATAAAAACAGGCTTTCTATAAATATATATATATATATATATATATATATATATATATATATATAATTTTCAATATGATCAGATGAAGAAAGTGGTATAAATTAGATCATACCAGAATGGTATATAGACTCTCTGTTAAGAGAAATGTAAATATTCACAAAAACAGGAGTGCTGTTGACTAAACATTTGTCAGACATGTTTGTCAGCAGTATACATGTGCATTTAACATATACTTTGCAATTACGCACTGTACACTTCCAACTACATATACTTTGCAATTACGCACTGTACACTTGCAACTACATATACTTGGCAATTATGCACTGTACACTTACAACTAGCTGATCACAATTAATAACAGTCATGCACGCAGGAATGCATAATGCTGTTTTCACCCTTTTTCCCCACTAGTGACCACCTGAAGAGGTTACTAGGCTAATGGCTCTGGGGCCCTTACAAGCCTAGCAAAGAGTTTATCCCCAAAAAATAAACCTCAGTAAGCACCTGTCACCCCTGTCAATGAGGGGCACAGGTGGAACCCCTGGGACAAGTTTGTGGTTTCCCATCCACACATCAAGGTTGTGTTTGAAGAGGGTCAGTGAGGGACTCTGTTTGACATGTATGGGAAGTCTATTAAAGAGAAGGGGCAGCCTCTGGGAGACAAACCTGTCTCTCCAGCAGATTTTGTTGATGATGCATATTAGATTCAGGCCCTTCAAGCAGGTAATGCGTGATGAGTTAGACATATGGATATGGAGCATCTCTAGTAGGGCAGGGTCCGAGATTGCCTTGTAGTTGGGACACAGATCACTCCTGAGCAATCTGTAAGATACTGAGTAGAGAAATAGTGATTGAAGTCTATGCTAACTTAATAGCAGCAAAATTAGTTGCAGAAGTAATGGCACTCCACGACCATAATTGCAGAACAATATATAATCCTACAATCTTTCATGATAGTAGCCTCGTCATGTCATCGACATTTACAATAGTTTTATTTTTATGCAGTATATTATTCTGCTGGAGTGTATGTAGAAGAAAAGTAATGTGATTCAAGACATACAACAGTTAGGACACTTGTTTATTTTATTTAACTTAATTTCATGTATTTATTTATTTGCTTGCTTACTTATTTGTTTATTTACATATGTATTTATTGGTTAGCCATGTGGGTGGACTTTTTGGTCTTGGTTCCAGTATTGTTTTGCAACCATGAACTGAGCCAGACAGTATATACATATATGTGTGTGTATGTTTCTTTTACACACACACACACACACACACACACACACACACACTCAAGACAATACTGAATATCTTGTCTAAAACATTACTTTATATGGTTACAGGACACATAAAGACTAACATGAAGTAACGGTAAATGTATAATGTAATATCAAGTTAATGTATAAAATTATGCAAATGCATTTCTCGTGTTTACATTATATGTGCAGTGAAATAACTTGCATGGTAGCTGGTAAATGAGTCATTACTACATGTTTACACACACACTAGACTTTTACTGGTTACTGTACTTGCAGAAATGAGTTTTAGATGCTCACCTACCACAATTGTTAGTAATATTTTATGTATTTATTTATTTATTTTACATTTGTTGACCAGGATAGTCCGACTGGATATATGTCCATTTTCAGTGGACGCCTTGGGAGAAAAGCTCGACATACCAAAAAAGAGACAGTACATACATCACTGAGTGATAAACTGAGGCAGACATGTTTAGAAAAATATAAACAAAGAATAGAGGCAGATATCAATATACACAATGTACAGACTTACATCTGATTGGCAGAGATGTATCAAAAAATGTGAACATAGAATACACTCAGATGTCATAATTCACAATGCTTAGACATCCAAATGCTATGAGGCATAGATACTTGGCTAAACAGCAGATTGGGTATTATGGGACATATATTAGTGAAGTTGTTAGTCAGGTTTAGAACAAGAGCACAGCCAATGAGATGTGAGGTACTTTTTGAGTTCTCTTTTAAATAGGGGTAGTGAGGTTTCCTTTGTAATGGTAGTATGAAGTAGATTCCAGATTTTACCGGTTGAGTTGGCAAATATAGCATCGCCTGCAGAGTTGTTGGACTTTTGGGAGTATCAGTAGTTTATCAGCTGAGTGTAATGGCCTGGGGGCACTATGAGGGGTAAAAATATTTTTGAGGGCAGGGGTGTTATCAGGTTGAATGAGTATTTTATGCACTACTATAAGCTGGATGAACCGTAAAAGGGTAGGATACTCTAGCCATCCCAGTGCTTTGAGGTTCTGGCAATGGTGGGTCAAAGCCATGCCAGTAGTGAATCTGGCTATATGATTGTAACCTCCTGATAATTTGTTGAGATTGGTTTTGGATAGGTTGGTGAGTACAGAGGAGGCATACATAAAGGTAGTGAAGAGGTGTGATCTTGCAATAGCTACCCTAGGTAGGGGGGTGAGGAAAGGTTTGGCTCTGTACAGGGAGCCAAGTTTTTTGTTGACGGACTTAATAGTGTGATTTACATGTTTATCAAATTTAAGGTAGTTGTCTATTATTACACCTAGAAGCTTTGTATGGTCACCAAGGGAGTTAATGGTGTCATTGCTAGATTTTATGTTGAAGGAAGGAGGAGAAATTCTATGGTTAGGGGAGAAAAGTAGTAGCTTGGTTTTGTTAGGATTTAAAAGCAGGTGGCGATTAACCAGCCATGTTTCTACTGTGCTGAAAGTGGTCTGGGTGAGGGTTAGAAGTTGTGTAGGAGAGGAGGCGGAGAATATTAGCATTGAGTCATCCGCATATTTGATGCAGGTGGCTCCTGGGATGTGGTGTGCATATCACTGATAAAGATAGAGAAAAGAAGGGGACCTAGCATGGACCCTTATGGGACACCTAGGGTTAGAGAAAGTTGGGATGACAGCTTGCTCTGCCATAAGAGAGCCTGCTATCTACCATTTAGGTAGGAGTGAAACCATTGCATTGCGTGTTGGTCTAAACTGATGGTTTGTAGGGTATTGAGCAGTAGCTGATGGTTGATCATATCGAAAGCTTTTGAGAGATCTAGGAAGAGTGCTGAAGATAGTTTGTTGTTGTTACAGTGAAGAATGATGACATTAGAGAAAGATAGAACTGCTGTGGTGGTACTGTGGAATGGCCTAAAGCTATGCTGAGAGTCGGCGAGCTTTCCGTTTTGAATAAGAAAGTGCATGATTTGTTTGTGTATGTATCTTTCAATGATTTTAGCTAGTGGTGAAAGAATGGCTATAGGTCTAAAGTTAGATAATTCTGTGGAACTTCTTCTTTTTTGGAGAGGTATAATGTGATATTTTCCATATTGCTGGGATGGATCCTTCTGAGATGGATCTATTGATCAGAATAGAAATGGGAAGTGCTATGGTATCAGCTGCTTTTTGAAGATATTCAGCTGGGAGGTGGTTGGCAGCTAGTGTAGTAGGATTTAGCTTTTTGAGTAAGGTCTGGATCAGGTTGGGAGGTACGGTTTGAAAGGTAAAGGTGGGTTTGGTGGTGGGTGGATCAGGGCTAGATGTGCCAGAGCTGGTGTTTGTGTCCGATGGAGTGAGATGGGTAGCTAGAGACTGGATCATTTCAGTAAAGAAAGAGTTGAAGCTGTTTGCAGTTTCTACAGGGGATTTATCAAGGGCAGCTGATGGGGTAGGAGTGGCGGAACGGCCTTGGTGGCAGGAGATTGTTAATACCAGTCCAGAACTTTTGAGGTTTTAGCTGATATTGTTGTTGTAGGAGGATGTAGTGATTTTTTTTTTTGTCTAGAATGACAGATTTTTTGGTCCGATTCCTTAGCTGCCAGTATCTTACTTGGTCCATAGGGGCTTTGGTAACATGCCACCTGGCCCAGGCATTGTTTCTTAGTTTAATTTTGGTTTTTGTTTCTTTAGATAGCCACGTGCAATTGTGGCTTTTACACGGATGGTATGGGTAGGAGCATGGTAGTTAAGGATAGCCAGAATTCTGGTATTGAAGTACTCAACTGCTTTTTGTAATGGGAGTCATTTCAAGACATTCCAATTACATGCTTTGAGTTCATTTTGGAAGTTGTCAAGGTTAAAGTTCCTGACGTTTCTTATAGTTTTGTAGGTGGGCTTGTTGGGAATGCCGGCTTTGAGCCTAATAATATAGGTAAGGCAGTCATCACTTAGATAATCTGGTAAAGTACCGAACTTGTACTTTTGTGGGTGGCTGTTAATAAATATCCAATCAAGGATACTACCTTTGACTCTATTTTTGCTAAATCTTGTGGGGGTGGCAATGATTTGAGTAAACCCATGGAGGGAGTTTCAGAGGAACAGGTGTTCCAATCAATGTTAAAGTCCCCCAAGACAATGGCTTCCTGGAATTTTCTTAATTGTATGTCTGACTGATGATCATATCATGCCTATAAGGATAAAGTCTGCATTACCATATGCAGTCACAGATTATTGCTGAAATGTGTAACAGTTCTTGAAATGATTGCGCCAGAACGCTTATCATTTTCATTTTCTAAACGCCTTTATATTCGCTCCCCTTCTTACTTCCGCTGTGCTACTAGCCATTAAAACTTTTCATTGAGCTTTTATTGCAAATATTTCACAAAATCTGTACATACCACATTCTCTAAATCTTCTCAGAAGCTTACTGCTAGACCTACAATCATATCATAAATTCCTAAATTCGTGTGTCTGTGTTGCCTCCTCCACTTTCTCACATGCTCTGTCAGACTTTGATTTGTGGATCTATTTCGTCTGAATGGAAAACTGACATTATCATCCATGTACTCAAAATTCCAGACATACCAAAACCAAAAATTACCATTCCATAAAGAAATCTCCACCATTACCTAAATATTAAAAAAAGTATTCTGCCAAAAGTGTCCCTTAGTTAACCCTTCTTAGGATAGCTTTTACCCTGGCTTTAATACCACTCTTTCTCTGTTTCAAGTCATTAACCTTACTCAGAGGGATAAAATTGATCAGTCACAGCATGAAGTTATGGGAAAGAGTAGTGGAAGCTAGGTTAAGAAGGGACATGATGATTAGTGATCAGCAGTATGGTTTCATACCAGGAAAGAGCACTACAGATGCGATCTTTGCTGTGAGATTGTTGATGGAGAAGTACAGAGAATGTTGGAAGGAGTTGCATTGTGTTTTTGTAGACTTAGAGAAAGCATATGACAGGGTGCTTAGAGAGGAGTTGTGGTATTGTATGAGGAAGTCAGGAGTGTTAGAAAAGTATGTAAGAGTGGTACAGGATATGTACGAGGGTAGTGTGACAGTGGTGAGGTCTGCGGTGGGAGTGACGGATGTGTTTAAGGTGGAGGTGGGATTACATCAAGGATCACCTCTGAGCCCTTTCTTATTTGCAATGGTGATGGACAGGTTGACAGACGAGATCAGACAGGAGTCCCCGTGGACTATGATGTTGTAGTGAGAGAAGGGAACAGGTGGAGGAGACCCTGGAGAGGTGGATATATGCTCTAGAGAGAAGAGGAATGAAGGTCAGTAGGACTATGACATAATATATTTGTGCGAATGAGAGGGAGGATAGAGGAATGGTGAGGATGCAGGGAGTAGAGGTTGCGAAGGTGGATGAGTTTAAATACGTGGGATCAACAGTTCAGAGTAATGGTGAGTATGGAATAGAGGTGAAGAAGAGAGTACAGGTAGGATGGAGTGGGTGGAGAATAGTGTCAGGAGTGATTTGTGACAGATGACTACCAGTAAGAGTGAAAGGGAAGGTCTACAAGAGGGTAGTGAGACCAGCTATGTTATATGGGTTGGAGACAGTGGCATTGACAAAAAGGCAGGAGTCAGAGCTTGACGTGGCAGAGGTGAAGATGTTAAGATTTGTACTGGGTGCTACGAGGATGGACAGGATTAGGAATAAATATATTAGAGGGTCAGCCCAGGTTGGAAGGTTTGGAGACAAAGCCAGAGAGGCAAGATTACATTGGTTTGGACATGTGCTGAGGAGGGATGTAGAGTATATTGGGAAAAAGATGCTAAGGATGAAGCTGCCAGGTAACAGGAATAGAGGAAGCCTAAGATAAGGTTCATGGATGTGGTGAGAGAGGACATGCAGGTGGTTGGTGTGACAGAGCAAGATGCAGAGGACAGGAAGAAATGGAAACAGTTGATCCACTGTGGTGACCCCTAACAGGAGCAGCTGAAAGAAGAAGAAGAAGTGATTTCCAAAGTATAGAGACAGGGTATGAATACAGAGAGTGACCTGGTTTTTGTGTGGGTTTTGAGATAGCTAAGAGATTTTTATCTTTTCATTGTAGGGATCGATTTAGTGTGTAAGGTATGACTAGAATGGCTAGTGCAGGGCTGGCAGTAGGCTTGAAAATAAGGTTATCCAAAGTGGATAGCTGAATAAAGGCAAGTTGGTTGGGGATTTCAAGCCATTTTAATTCTAGGAGTGTTTTACAGTGGTGAGTGTGATATTTAGAGTTTGTGGCAAACTTTGTTTTGTTAGTACTGTTCCATCTTGCTTGGGGTAGAAGTTTGTAAGTTAGTTAGGATAGGGGCACCATAAAGAAGGGAGGGAAGTAAAAATTTTTTTACAAGGGTAGTTTTGGTTGCTGCAGTAAAGAAATGTTTATTTTTATATAGGAGTCCCAGTTTTTGATGAGTTTTCTTTATATTTTACTGTATATGGGGGTCAAATGAAGGTTTATTGTCAATGATAATGCCTAGAAGTCTGATTTCCTGCACTATTTCTATGACAGTGTTGTCAGATGCAAGGATGTTGAAGTGATCAGTGACAGGGGAGGTGTTTTGAGGATGAAAGGGTACTAGTTTTGTTTTCTTTGGATTAGGAAAGAGTTGGGCATTTCTTAGCCAGGATTCAATGGCAGTAAAGAGGACTGTTGAGGTTTTGAAAGTAGTTCTGGTAGTGACTGATCTTTCTTTGTTTTCAGTAAGTCCGTGAAGACAATCTTATTCATTCAGATTGTTTTTGCAATTGAGTTGGAAATTGCTAGACAGCACACATCTCCATTCAAACACATGTACATCATAGAGTTGATCTTGCTTTAAAACTAGCAAATTCTTCTTCTAGTTTACACCCCATTTTTTTACCAGAAGCAAGGAAGTCTATAATATTCTCATTCTTATACCTGAATATGATGGTTATTATCTTATCACAATCATATACTCATCACTGCAGTCTCCTCCCCTCTCTTCAACAAAATCTCTACCAGTCAAAAATCTCTCCCCTTCTCTTTCATGCACTCATTAACAAGTTATCTTTCTTGGCTTCTGTCCAACAGCTCATCATCTCAAAATAATTTCCCATCAATAGCCTCTTGTATGCCTATTCTTATGTCTAATATGTGGTATCTGTACTGAGCTGCCCGCCATCTGATACACATATGAGCTGCACAATCCAGTATATACAGAGATCCAATGATGGTCATATTACATTTACATTGTCTGTTATTTATAATGGTTCCAGAAATTATATATAGGGTCCCACGTCTTTACCAATCCTCTCCCGTTTTCATTTGTCATAAGGAGAAGGAACATTCAATAAACTATGAACAGCAGTTTGTAACATATACTGTCTGAGATGATGAATTCCCCTACTTTCCACTCTTTAAAAATATCGTTATAATAATCTTGCTGAAGCAACCCTTTCTGTCTGATTCATTAATGTAAACTCTTTATATTTTTATTGACCTTCTGGGTCCTTGTTGGGTTGTGTCCTTGTCCTATTACTTATATTACAGTATGGTATTTTTCCTTTTCTTATAGTTTCTCTACATTTTGCAGTATAATTTATTTTTATCACTTACTATTCCTTCATTTAATACATTGTCTTACATCATATCTAAATTTTCTATTTTAATACTCCTCTTTCAATGTTACTGTTTATTGGTCCAAGACTGCCAGCTACCCTTAATTACATATGCACTTTGTTTTCACACCTGCTTTTAGGTATCACGTACAGTTACTCTGTAATCTAAGTTGAAACTCATTTAGATAGTGTAACAGGTATTATCATTACCTGTAGTCCTCATCACAGATTTAAAGAATCTTTTGACCAGCATTATTAAATAGTCATCAAATTCTAACATAAAATTTAGATTAATACATTTTGTTAATTTCTGTGCTCTGGTCCTTGTGAGTTTTAATGAATGGATGGAAAATCTGGAGTAATTTATTCGCACCTGACACTGAAACACCTACTTTTTTTTTGGTCATTTGATGAATATTATTATAGTTTTACAACTGTTTATAGACTTTTTGTTGTAAATATCGTACGCGCGCACACACACACACACACACACACACACACACACACACACACACACACACACACACACACACACACACACACACACAAACACATATACACATACACACATGCACAATCACACACACACTCTCACACACACACACACACACACACACACACACACACACACACACACACACACACACACACACACACAGACACACACACACACACAATCACTCACACGCACACACACAATCACACACACACACACACACACACACACACACACACACACATGTTTATGTAATCAGTTGCACCTTATTAGCCTATTAAATAAACGAGTCTTGGAATGCAGAGCTGACCCCTTCAATACAGAGCATTTCATTACCAAGCTGTGCATAATTTTGTGTTTATACATTCTGTGACCACAATTCCATTACAGCATTCCATATCTTTGGGATGGACCACACCGAGTGTCCATTTCAGGAAATAAATTTTTATTTAAAAAGGTCATACTTAGCTGAGCTGCAAATCATAAAGTAAAAACTAAGAAGTGCAGCTAAAAAATGGATAAACTGAATATACTGTTTTCATCCATTGGCCTTTTGTATTATTGTGTGACTATGGATGAAGTCCAAACTATGCTGAAAAAAAATCTCAGTTTTCACTTAGTGTTCAACTGAAATTATATGAAGGCAGTGTTTCATTCATTTGTTCATTCATGCATTCCTTGTCCTTCTAACATCTGAGTCCAGTTCAGTGCCATGGAGGAGAAGAGAAGCAGAAGACAATCCCAGAATTCAGTATGCCCGACACTTTCACCAACATTATGTCTCTGATATATGGAGGGAACCATGATATACAGAAAAAATCCAAGTACACAGTCCACACAGGGGGGGCAGTGTTCCTGATAACTGAAGTATAGAATGGATCCTGTCAGTCTTAATAATCTGGATTCCATTAATCTGATCCTATCCTGACTTGCATTTCTTTATTTTCTACCTTCAAAAAGTATCCATGTAATACTCACAAAGCTTATAGCCATAGCTCTCAACCTTCCATCACTAAAATGAGGAACCGACCTCTCATAATGTGGAACAAATGGGCAAAATGTGGAACACATACTAACAGCTTACTAATAACTTCAACAAGGAAGCTCACATGATTTTTAAAATGTACTACTTTATACTAATAAAAGTTCATCTGACGAATTAATATGATTCAGTACTAATTACAACGGTTATAAGTTTAAAAATTCCTAACAGTTAATATGTGACAGTCAGTCAGTCTGGAACTTCAAGGATCATGGACTTATTAAGATCCAGAATGAGGAATGTTCCTCGTAATGAAGTCCATTTGAGAGGTATGCATATAACCATTCACCTTTATTACTTATGTTGAACACTGGGGGGATTTGTTAAACTTTTTAATAATGTCAGTTAGAGAGATCTGTCTTTTTCCAGGTCCCCATACATCACCACATCTATTTTAACTTTTGACAGAAATGGAAAGTTTTTCTTCACTTTTATGTGTTGCATTTCTGACTTTCTCTTGTACTTTAGTTTGGATTTGTTTCATTTACTGCCTCCTTCTATCTTCTATCTGTCTTTCCTTACATTTATGAAATTCTTTATATCCTCTTAATGTTTTTGGTGCACATCATTTGAGAATCACATAGTTTCTTTCTTTCTTTTTCATTTGCATAAGTTTACTGCTTCCGTAATGGCAGGTCTGAAATGTTACTGTAGTCAAGGCTGGCTAGCTAAGGAAGAAGGTTTCTCTTTGTCTCTAACTCTTTCTGTCTCCCCTTATCTGTATGCTTGTCTAACTGTCCCTCTCTTGTTCTGTCTGTCTTACTCTGTAGTCCTACTGCTTAAATACATACATACATACATACATACATACATACATACATACATACATACATACATACATTCATACATACATACATACATACATACATACATACATACATACATACATACATACATTCATTCATACATACATACATACATACATACATACATACATACATACATTCATACAAATATTTCAAACATGTGCTGCAATGCCCTTCTAGCTTGCCAGTATACCAAAACAGTTGTTACATAAGTGTCCAGGCTCTTCTTAAAATAATCTGAACTAGTGCTTGTTTTAATGTGATTGTGCAGTCCTACTCCACTTGACATGGGCTTCTAAAAGAGAGATGACATTTGTGATATGGTAGAAAACATTAGAAATAACAGGAGTAAGAAAAGAAATTGTAAAAGTGAGATAAAATAGTATGAGAAGATAGCATCAGACCTAAGGACTGGAGAATATGCAGTGCTTTCAAGAGATTAGCTGATAAAATGAGTGGAAAATGGTGTGGGTGGGCTGAATATGGTAGTGACTATGACAGTACTATGTCTTTAGCATGAGATATGACAATGACAATCAAGAAAGGACTAAATGAGGCAATCATATGTAGAGAACAGCACTGCTACCAAACACTGAAAATCATAAGCAGTTCCAGATAGCTTACTTGAAGAATCGCCACTGCAATATTATATATATATATATATATATATATATATATATATATATATATATATATATATATATATATATATAGTTTACTATCAAAATGTTGAGGTGCCATACCTCAACAGTGAGAAGGACAAACATGCAGCAGCAGAGAGGTAAAACTGCAAACACAATTCCTGTCGACTCTGAAAAGTCGATACGGAGACTGTATTCGCACTTCGGAGGGTTAGTGTTTTGAAGTGCATTGCACTATAGTGGTGATCAGGAAAATTACCCTTTTCCTCACTGTAGTGCGATCTTAGAGTTAGAATATATAAGTAGCAGGGGATGTGAGAGATTGGGGGAGCATGGGGGCTTGCATCCCTACAAAAAGGTAGGGAATTTTCTACCTCGTAGCAGGTGTTTTTTTTTTTGGATGGTGAGCGGTCAACTGTTGATTCTTTCCTTCAAAAGAATTGACATTCTATGCAATTAGCATGATGCTTTTTCATTGTTCTGGGTCGGGGATGCGAATGGTCGAGGTAAGTCACCTCAGCAGTTTGATAGTAAACCTATGTATATATATATATATATATATATATATATATATATATATATATATATATATATATATGCTAAATCCTGAAATAATCTGATAACATGTACAGGTATGTATAAAGAAAATAGCTGTTCAAATGGCAAAACTCAAACTTCAATGCCATTCTTATTTGCAAGTATTATTGAAATCAGCAATGCTATCTTTGTGGACATCGGGCAGATTCTGTTGGAAGAGTAAAGCATTGTGTCAGCTTCTAGTCATACCGGGTCTGATTTCTCCAAAATCACAGCAGAAGCCTTGTTCCTAATGATCTAAAATGCACCAGCTTGAAGCGCATACTAAACAACATTTCACTTCAGAAGTCTGCAATACATAATTCAGTTCAGCTGGTGAGCTTTGCCTTCAAGACATTGAATACAGAATTACTACTGGGACTAAATTAGCTCCTTTTCAGAGCAGTGGGCTTCTGCTCAAGAATTGGCATGGGGAATGCATTAAATTTACTTTTGGTAGTAAAAGCAAAACAAAAACCAAAAAAAAAACAAACAAAGAAAAAAAGAGAATGAGAATTTAAATTTAAAAAACATGTCTCTAATTTACCGATTACCCCGCAGTAATTTGGTCAAATTAATTTAAAAAAAAGCTATTGAGGTGTTCCAAGCTAAAAATGTCACATTAATGGGTAGAGATATCCATTAAAATTAAACAGTTACATAGCCTGCTATTAATATGTTAATGAGGATTTGTTTCTTATCAGTATATTATGTCATTTCATTTCCTCTTTAATTCTCACCTGTTTTTTTTTTTTTTTTTTTTACGCAGTCTTGTTTTCTAGCATTAATCAGTTCCAATTATTGATCTGTGTATTTATTTTGTACAGAGTTCTATCTAGCTTTTCTTGCACCCATTGGTATCTCCCACCAAGCAAAAAGTGCTTCTTTCCTTTTTCATTGTAACAAGTTGCAGTTTGTGTCATACACACAGTGCTATAGCAGATGCAATAACGGCATTAACGTCTTAATGTCAGTATGCACTGAAGACTAGAAGGAATCTGCTGATTACTCTCCTCCCCCTAACATTTTGCTCCCATTTCCCCAGCCTAGTAATGCTTCTGATTATGGATCAAAACCTTGTATTAAACATACATAGTAAAAGCTGACTAGCTTGTACATGGTTTGGGTATATTCCGATTTTAGTACTCCAAACATAAATGTTCTTATAAGCAGGCAGAAGGTTGCATATGTACTAACTACATTCTATTAATTTTTTAACAATGCACAAGTAAGGTACAGAAATAATTCAAGAAAGTGTAAACAGGTAAAATATGTGCACGGGCAAACATGAATTTGTGATGATGTGTACCAAGCACTCTGCTTGGCATTTACCTGCATATTGTTTCACTAGAAGGTTTAATTAATAATTCAGAAACAGTAGATTCATCTGAAATCCACAGGGTCTGTTCTGCAAACTGGATTACTGTAAAATTCTCTGCCTCACATAATATGCTTATGAATGAAGATAACTGATTAGCATTTAAAGACATATACTATATATTGTATCTGTCTTTTTTTTAATCTACAGATCAGGCATTATGTTACATCATTTAATTAACTATTACTGTATTTAGTATGCTATCATTTTCTCAGTATTTGTTTGTCCAGAGACCCCCTCCACAAAACAGACCACACCATTTAGGGTAAGATGACCATTTATTAACAACAACAGCTGATTAACAATAATATGTAATAAATTCCATACAATCAAATGTCATGAATTCCAGCAAAACAAATACAGTAGGTAGTGTTACCAGCTCATCTTCATTCAATTATTACCAAAAGCAGCATTAAGCAACATGCTCACTTATACCCAAGTTCCATTAGAAACAGAGTGATACCGCTCACTTCTGTTCCAAGACTGCATCATACCAACCTAAAACAATGAAAGAGAAAGGGTACAGAAGATGGATTCATCACAGTCACTCTTCTCTGCCTTCACTCACCCCCAAATCCTATCAAAGAGCTACAATTGGTAAAGCAAAATTACAAAAACTGAGGGCTTAGAGGGCAGGTGCCGCAAGCCCACACTAAAATCTTCTCCACCCACGTTAACTGTAATGTATAACCCAACTGACTCCTCCTACCCCTTTCCTCACTCCCTGTCTAACCCTCCTTTCCTTTCATATAGTTAACCCTTATCTCCCCATCACTCATCCTAATTTCTTGCCTCCTGACTAACCTTTCCTCATCCAACCATTCTTTCCTCTCATCCTGTGGCATCTCTGGACAAATTAGTCTCTGTCCAAACTAAATTTGTCCAGACACTCCGTTGCACAAAACAGACAACACCATTTAGGGTAAGATGACCATTTATCAACAACAACATCTGATAACAATAATATGTGGTAAATTCCATGCACTCGTGTCAAGAATTCCAACAAAACAAATACAGTAAGAAGCAGTACCTGTGCACCTTCATCCAATTGTTACCAAAAGCAACGTAAAACAATCCGCTCAATTATACCAACCTTCCATTAGAAGCAATGTGATACCACTCTCTTTTGTACCAAGGCCAAACCATACCAACCCAAGCCAAGTAAACAGAAGGGGGAATAGAAAAGGAGTTCATCACAGTCCTTCTTCTGTGCCAACCAGCCTGCAAGCAGCCTGTTCCCCTTCTCAAAGGCTATAACAACCTAACAGAATTCTGCAAAAAAATTGAAGAGGAGCATTAAACAGATCCAAACACAGACTAATCAAATGCACCCCGTCCTTCAGAAACCAAATCAAAATCTCTGTCATCAAAATCTCTATGATCAATAGCATGCACACACAGCTGCCCCAAGACCCTCACAAGGCAATGATTAACAAAATGGCAAGCTCGCTCAACACCCATAAACCTAACAGCATGTCTCCAAACTAAATGTGGCACTATCTCTGACCAAACTATAATCATAGCAGGAAACCTACTTCTAAGACTCACAAAGTCTCTCACCATCGTAGCTAACAGCTGCTGCTTTGGAACTTTTCCCAAATTGTTATCTGCCAGATGAATGACCAAAACACATGGTATACCAACCACAATCACATCTCTCCATTCTTGTCCATGAGCTGACAACATCTTAAACCTCTAAAACTTTGCCATTCGTCCATCTACCTGTATTGTCACACATCCAACTCTGCTCTATCTGCTGTAATCACTGCTCACTTCACCGCCCAATACACAAAGGAATGGCCCAATATGACCACAACTACTTCTAACAACAACAAAAAAAATGATTACTAACTAGATATAAATCCACACTTCACCTAATTTAAGACAAAAAATACTACTGATGATCAATGCTCCAGCATTTTTATCACCTCCAGTGACCTCCCTTGGTTCACCCTCTCTATTTGAAACAAATGCATAGGAAATCTGTCACCCTAGAAAAGTAACCATTGAAAGGCATTCCACATCAACTGCAAAAATTGAGCAGCTTCTACCACCTTCCCATTTTGCATACGAAAAACTAACTCCTGAGGCCTTCCTCCATTTGACAGTTGCACTTTCTTACCCCAAACAACCAGACAAAGAACTTCTTCCGTGCATGCCTGCAGCACAACCTGTGAACCCTTTTCCACCTGATCGGCCTTAGATCACTGCACTCAAATCACCACAGTGGAGGAAAAAATAAACATATTCCTTTATCAGCAATGAACCTAATAGCACTCTAAACACATCTTTGTATATTCACATCATCAATTTAGTCCAAAGTGGGTAATCAACTGCATCTCCCACCAATAATCACAGTTCTTACAGCAATACTCTAAGGGCCTGCTTCATCACATGGACCCTCACATCATTCCTCCTACCACAAACCTGCACCCATCCTTTCAGGATCTGCACTATTGTCTATGACTTGGTTATGCCTTGAACCCAACTACCCAAGAAAATATACTAAGTGCTTCTAAATTTTCCCTTACTGATTTCACCGCCTATCCCTCAAGTCATACGCTAGCCAATTAATAACAACAATTCCACGGACTACAGTCTTTCCTCATCCGCCAACCCTGCTACAAATTCACCAAAGGCAGCCAATGCCCCATAATAAGCCTTCTGCATTGATGTCACCTATGATTGCTGAACAAGCCACCTCACTACAACTGACCAAGATGCCGCACCTATGCTGGCAGTGACACTGGTTCATCCTATGCCTGTGGAGAAACCTGTGAAACTGAAAATGAGAAAGGATGTCAGCTATCACATTCTTTATACCTGGTAAATGTGCACCTTAAAAAGAAAAATGAATCTACAAACTTTTAAAACAACCTTCTTCAGAACTAACAAGAGCAATGATGAATTAGTAGTTTTTGACTTTAGAGCATGGACCACTGTCCAGTTATCCAAACTGAAAACTAACTTCCAGTCCTGCAGCCTATCTTGTCAAACCAAGGAAGCTGCCCTAGTAGACATCAACTCCAGAAATGCCACTTCCTTCTTCAACTCTTCCACCTAGTCATCTGGTCACTGAGCTGCAAACCATTCTTCATTAAAATACTCACCCATTCACTGCCCTTTTGCAACATTGGTGAAAAAATCATTTCCTCCTGAGTCACCCAGTCTTTCTGCCAAAAAGTAATGCCATTGAAATGGTGAAGAAATGTCTCCCATAAAATCAAATCCACTCATACTAACTTAGTAACCCACATACAGTGGTACTTGCTTCTCCTTCCTTGTAGCAAAAAATGATACTAATCTACAGAGTTCTGCCTGGGCTAACTGCTTGACATACAAAGTTCAACAGACCCAAAAGTTCCATAACATCTTTGATATACACCATATCCTTGGACCAAAACCACTTGATGTTATCCTTCAACCACTCCAGGTTTTCTCCCGGGAAACAAAACAAACCCTGATCCACCATCTGACCCCAAAAAGCATAAGACCTTAGCCATTCCCTCGAGTTTCTTACCAGCAAGAAGAATCCCCAGCTCAGTGCACAGCTGAATAAAAGCCTGCGTTCTTTCCTGAGCTCCCTCATAGCCCTCACCTATCAAAAGGAAATCATCCAGATAGTGAACACCCTCTGACTACTCATTCACTGCTGCCATATCCAGTGAAGAGTAGAACTAAATTTCTCAAACATGGTACAGACCACAACACAACCCATAGGCATAGCCTTACCAAAATAAAACTTGCCATCCCCAACCATGCCCAGTAACAGCCGCTCCTCATCCTGCACTGGTAGCAAGTGAAATGCTGGCTCAGTATCGGCCTTTACTAATCAAGAATCCACATATCCCCTAATCACTTTGACCTCATCACCCAAGGACATATATCTGACCTGACACTCTTCCTTGCAAATATAATTTTTAATGGATTCACCTTGTGGAAAGGATAAGAGATGAATCATATGAAATTCCCCAGGCTCCTTCTTGGGCACTAAACCAAAAGAGAGTACCTTAAAAGTAACAAAATATGGGAGATCAAAAGGGCCCATTATTCTTCCAGCCTGAAGCTCCTTGTCAATAAAGCTTCTCAAAGTGTCTTCCTTACCCTGAATAGAACTGCTCCATCCCTACTACCCCTGATTTTATTGAAAACCTGTAATGACATCCTCCATTAATTCTTGAGTGTCTTAAATATTCAGAAAGCCTTCAAAATAACACCATAACACCTGTATTTTAATGGTTGAATGGGAAACTGACATACTAATTTGACCTCAAAAGAATGCTCCACATCTCTGTCCCTGAAAAAATCCCATGGCCTTTAACATCCTGCTGTCCATGGAGAATAAGTGACCCCCTGTAACTCAGTGCCATCACCGGTTGCAGTCAGTCCCCCACACAATGCCAACATTGTGCTGCTGCATGGCCCCCAGCACAAATGAAACGTGTGTGAAAATCTGCATGCCAGCCAAACACACTTACCTGCATTAAATGCCCAACAAAAACACTCTTTTCGAGCCCAACTCATTCAACTTGGGTTGACTGCTCACATTATTCAACATCATAGCCAGCCAAATAATTGGATGCCTGACCTCCCTTCTTAAGTACTAATCAACTGCATTCCATTTGCATCGTAATCATGGGTTATCAGACCACAACCTCTGTGCTTCCTGGATTGTCAAAAAATAAGCTAACAAAGGCAAGGTTTGCAAGCTCTGCTTCTCCGAACAGACCTTCATATAATGAACAAAACTTAATGCCAAATTCTCCCACATCCTGGCTATAAACCTACTGGTCCTATGCTTCCCCAACTCTGCCAGTGCTGCAAACAGATCCTTATTCCCTGCAGTGTCTGCCTCAACCAGGTGCTGCACCCAAAATATGTCAATATTCTCCCCATTCCATATCTTCTCCTTCACAGAACTAAGTGTATGCAGGATAAGAACATCCCACCTGTAACCAGTCACCTGGCCAAACTCCAAAATCATAACCCATCTCCTGCTGAAGGTGCACTGACATCGACCCTCCACCCCCCAACAAAAAGAGGCTGTCTTCATCCACCATCTCCAGCACACTGCCCTGTACTCACTCACCCCCTGAGTGACTCCCCACTGCCAATGCAGTCCCTAAACACCAACCCCTGCAAAACCTCACTTAGACACCCCCAAATCTTTGCCTCCACCCCTACACCCATCATCCTAACATTAGCACTATCTACCCCAGACACATTATCATTACCTGCTGTCATGTTCAGATTCACTCCTTCCGCAGAAACATACTCATTGACTGAGCCCATCATTGACTTCCTGCATGCGTCCCCTGGTGCTTGTTGCCCATTTTGCTGTCTACTGTTGCCTCTAGCCTCAGGCTCCACTGGCCACTTCTGTCACAGGTGAATCCCCTGGCTGTGGTTCTTTGAATAACTCCTCTGCCTGGGCCATTATATACACTCATCTCTCCTGTAAGCTCCGGGTCACTGCCATCTGCAAAAACAGCAAGAACAAAACCATACGAGAAGTGAGAGAATAAAAAAAAAACTACACCCAATAAATAATGCTCCAACTCTCTCTGTTTACTGCACAACATATTGTTTTATAAAGGTTCAGCTGCCACTTTGAACTGGCTTGCATGCCTATATACCTTCTATACAACTGCAGCTAAAATTCAAAACAACCATCTACTTTGCTGTCAGCATCCCTCAGCTATACATTTATACTGCTCCAATTATGTTGTAAATGTATTGAGCGAACTTCCCCTATGTTGCATACACCATCAGGAAAATTGAGGAGAAAATCTTATCTACCACCACCACAAGCATCCACAATGAGAGAAAACCAAAATGGCTACAGGTGCAAGAAAAACATTGCCCCACCAAGAAGCCTGTCCACGCCAAATCTGAGGACAAAAAAAACACAGAACCACTCACAGCACCCTGAGATGCAGAGATCCAGGTGCAGCACCATGCATCACAAACGTTATGCACCAAGCTACCATTCCAGGGACCAGACACAGCAAACCAATGCACCACCATTAATGAAAATAATCACATATGTCACGAATGTCAGACCCATGAGGTCAATGCCGAAACACGTGGAAAGCGCCACCACACCATACAGTTAGACTGGTCCTTCTGTTAAGTAATTTGTTCTGCAATAAAATTGCACTGCATCAATTGTATTGCACTGATGTTACAAAGCAAACATCATGTAGCATAAACATGCATTTGAAAGGATCCTAATGCATAACAAATATACCAAACCTGTAAACTGCATTGTAAAACTTAACATTATAGACAATACAGAGAATCATCATAACTCCATTAAATTTAAACCATCTCAGTAAGAGACAAAAAAATGTTTAACGGAAGCCTTAGTTAAAGTACTGTGTAATTTGTGATATAAAATAAAAAAAGTGACATCATACTAACAGGAAAGAATGGTTGGATTTCTTTGACATTTTGGTTCATAGGTTCATAGGTGTGTACTAGGCTAATGGCCCTGGAGCCTTTACAAGCTTAGCCCATAGGACTACCCTGGCATCGTGCCACCCGACCATAGTTCCCATTGCCTCTGTTGAGTAGAACCACTGGAATGATCCCCAGGGTGAATTTTGGCTTGGACTTTAGAGACGTAGATATCAAACAGGAGAGGACCCAGGACCGAACCCTGTGGGACTCCACTACAGTCCTTTTCAACTCCACTTATTTCCTCTTCTTGAGGTGCTAGAGCCCTAAGCAATTCCTAGAACTGTTGTGATTTCTCTCCAGTCATCTTCTAGGTCTTCAGCCTGATCTCTGTTGATCTCGGAAGCCTTCTTTGACCACTGCTTGCAAATGATTGCGGCAACCAGTGTTTTTTTACTGCGGGCTTGCTGCTTCACTGGGGATGCATTTACAGTCAATGATTGTACCCCATTATCCTTTACTTATTAGAAGGAAGTCCTATACTATCAAGCCATTTGCCAGACAGAAGTCTAGAGTGGCCTCTCCATCTGTATTCTTACTCCCCTACCCATGTGGACCCAGGCAGTCCTCATATCCTATGCTGTCTATCCTGATATGTGCATTCAGGTCAGCCATTATTTGTATTATCTGAGTTAAAGTAAAAGAAAAATGCTGTGTCTCAACATTTAAGCATTCTTACTCTCAAACAGAACCTTTAATTAATCAAACATTCCAGTAAAAGGTGTTGCTTATTTTAAAACAAACCATACTGACCAAACTGGATTTCAGACTTAAAATGTGTCAGATATCAGGTTAAAACTACGTAATTTAAGTAACAGAATGTACAAGGATTATATAAATGTACTAACAATTAAATAGTCCCATAGTCTGTGTTATGATTCTCGTGTTTGACAATATTAACATTAAGAATAATTAATTGTGAAATAAAATGTATATTTCTACTTATGCTGAAAGTAGTCCTACAAGCTTCAACAGTTTCACTAGAACCAGATGAAAAACGACAGCTGTGCAACCATATTAGTTCTACTGTGAAGGTAAGGCAAGATAAAACAGCATGTTAAAATAATATCCTATACTACTGTATAACAAACAGCAGTTTGAATCTAATGTTTTTATTTCTGTTCTGTTTTGCAATAAAGTATGATTTAATAATAACTATTATTTCTGCTGACAAAGTTATTATTAAGTAGAGAAGTAGTGAAAGAGTCTAAAAGATAATTTTATTGAAAATAAGTAAACTAGGCAGTAGATAATAAATTCTGAACTCCAGAAATAAAAACTGGTGACAGAATAAATTCTTCATAGATTCATAGCTTTGTACTAGGCTAATGGCCCTGGAGCCTTTACAAGCCTAACCCATAGGATTACCCTGGCATCGTGCCACCCGACCTTAGTTCCCAGTGCCTCTGTCGAGTAGATCCACTGGAGTGATCCCCGGGGTGAATTTTCTATTTCCCATCTACTCATCATGATTTCTCCTGAAGAGGGCCAGTGAGGTGCTCTATTTGAAATGTATGGGAAATCTATTCCATAGCATAGGCAGTCTCTGGGTTATGAACCTGTCCCTCCAACACATTCTGTTGATTGTGGAAATGAGGTTGAGGTCTCTGGAGCATGTAGTGTGGAGGGATTGGGATTTCTTTAGATGTGGCATTTCTAACAGAGCTGGGTCACACATGCCTTTGTAAGTCAAGCAGATTTTGCCTCTAAATAGGCGATATGAGGCAGAGAATAGTTGGAGTTTTTTTGAGTGTGTCCATATAGGACAAGTGTTTAAGGCTTAGGATCCTCTTTGTGAGGTACTTTTGAGGCCTCTCAAGTTGTTGCAAGTGTCTAGTGAAGTACATGCCAAATGCGGCATTGTACTTGATGAGTGGCCTAATGAGGGAAGAGTAGAGGGAGACAATGACCTCTTTCTTCCTGGATACAAAACCCTTAGTAATGAAATGTGCCACATAGAAGGACTTTCTGACCACAGTGGCAATGTGGTGGTCAAAAGAGAGGTTGCTGTCAACCTGTGTTCTTAGATCTCTTATAATGCCTTCTGTGTTCAGTGGACTACCATTGATGTGGTAATTCATGGGAACTTGGTTTTTTTTCAAAGGGGATGATGACACATTTTTTGGCATTAAGCTTAAGGCCATGCTTCTGATACCAGTCGTTGGTCTCAGTGAGGCCTTTCTTTAGGATGTCAGCATCACTTGGGGAGTTAATAATAGGTCCCAACTTGCAATCGTCTGTGAACTTTGTCAGCCAGAGTCCCTTTGTATTGGCCTGGACTTCAGAGAAGTAGATAACAAACATGAGAGGACCCAGGACCGAACCCTGTGGGACTCCACTTGTGACTGGTCAGCAGTCTGACATGGAGTCAGCACTTTTCACACTTTGGGTTCTATCTGTGAGCCAGTTTACAACCCACCTAGTGATATAGGGGTTGATGCCTAGCTTAGCAAGATTTTCTATGACTCCTGAGTGGGGAATAGTATCAAAGGCCTTGGCCAGATCAAGGTAGGCTGTATGGATCACATTGCCTGCATCCACAGCTGTGGTGACTGACTCAAAGAAGTCGACCAGGTTGAGCAGGCATAATCAACCCTTCACAAAACCAAACTGTGTGAGATCCAGAGTTTGGAGATTCCCTATGTTCTTGTTTATTAGGTCCATGATGATGCGTTAAACATTAATTCCTAAAATGGAGGAACATAATGAACAATTTGTAGGTAGCAGAGCCACACTAAAGTTTGTCATATTGATATTGTCAAAATTTGGTTTATATGCAGATCAGAAAATAAGTAATTGTCTTAAAAAAATCTCCTATACTATGTGAAAGCTAATACAGTGCCTGAGGATAATCTTGAGAATGAGAAAAAGAATGCCAACAACTAATACAGAACAGGACAAAGCTAGTAAATACCTGAATGTATCATTCTAAT
Organism: Protopterus annectens; assembly: GCF_019279795.1. NCBI lineage: Eukaryota > Metazoa > Chordata > Ceratodontiformes > Protopteridae > Protopterus > Protopterus annectens. The sequence goes on from NC_056739.1 coordinate 1,876,294,800, forward strand.
GAAATTTCTTTTTAATACCACAGTGGGTAGCAAATCAAAGGATGAGCCAAATACAAACAAACAAAAATGTACACAAACAGACACATCAAATAAAATCAAGAAAATAAGCACATTGCTCTAATCAGAACATTTCACACCTGTTTTCTATGTCTTTGATGGGCTTGACCTAGGTAGGAGTAGCGGTCCTTGTGCAATTGCAAAATAAACAATCAATGCACCATTTGCTGCTACAGTTCATAGGTTCATAGGTAGGTACTGGGCTATCTGCCCGAAGGCATATATTAGCCCAGCCACATTGTGCGGTATTCACCGCCCATTTGATTAGTTCCCTAGGCCCTTCATCTAACAGCTAGTACTCTTGGCCCCTATCTAGTACAGCTGTTGGTATGATCCCTGGTGTGAACTTTCTGTTACCCATCCACTCGTCAAGGTTCCACTTGAAGAGTGATAGTGAGGGGCTCTGTCTTATGTAGATCAGGACTTTGTTCCATTGCAAGGGAAGTCTTTGCGAAGGGATTCTATCCCTCCAGCATGTTATATTCACTGTTGTGCTAAGGTTTATATCCGTAGAGCGTGTAGCTCGAGTAGATTTGGTTTTGCTAAGATGGAGCATGTTCAACAGTTCTCGGTTGGACATGGCTCTGTATGTTAGACAGAAATCGCCTCTGAGAAGGTGGTATGCAACAGAGAAAAGCCTTAGTTTTTTTCAATCATGCTGCATAGGGCAACTGTTTGAGGCCAGTAATCCTCCTAGTGAGGTACCTCTGTGGTCTCTCCAGCTGCTAGATATGCCTGGCCAGATACATTCCAATTGGTGCATTGTACTCAATAATGGGTCTGATGAGGGAAGAGTAGAGGGGCACCACTACATCCTTAGATCTTGATGCGAACCCCTTCGTGATCAGATGGGTCACACAGAAGGATTTTCTAACCACCCTGGCAACATGATTATCAAAGGAAAGCTGACTATCTACTTGGGTCCCTAGATCCCTTATTACTTCTTCAGATTTCAGGGGGTTACCTCCTATGTGGTAGTTTGCGGGTACTGTTTTTTCCAAAGGGGATTGCTATGCATTTTTTAGCATTTAGCTTGAGACCATGGCTTTAAGGCCCTTCTGGAGGATATCCATGTTGGCCGGAGACTGTATTGTAGCACCCAGATTGCAGTCCTCCACAAACTTGGTCAGCCACAGCCCTTCAGTGCTTGCCTGTACTTCTGAGATGTATATGCCAAACAGGAGGGGCCCCAGGACAGAGCCCTGAGGCACACTGCTTGTTACTGGTCTGGATTCAGACATAGATCCCGCTGCTCTTACTTTGTGGGATCTGTCTGAGAGCTGGTTTGCGATCCATCTTGTGATGTAAGGGTTTATGCCCAGGTTGGTGAGTTTATCAATAATACCCGAATGGGGAATGGTGTCAAATGCTTTAGCAAGGTCAAGGTAAACCATGTGTACCTCCTTTCCCTTATCTATAGCCTGAATAACTATCTCAAAGAAGTCCACCAGGTTCAGGAGGCATTATCTGCCCTTGACGAAGCCTAACTGTGTGGGGTCAAGTGTTTGGAGGTTCCCAATCTCTCCATTTATGAGTTCCATAATGCTTTGCTCCATTGCCTTACAGATCAGACTGGTCAGGCTTATTGGTCAGTAGTTCCCAGGGTCGGTTGTGGGCCCAACTTTGTGCAGCGGAACCACCTTTGCTGTGCGGCATTCTATGGGCACATATCCTGTCGAGAGGCTGAGACTGAACAGGGTATTCAGATGCGGGGTTCATTCATTTTGGAGCTCGCGTATGACACAGCCCGGGACACCATCTGGTAGCATGGAGGCAGTGTTTTTAGCTTTAGATAGAGCCTTATTAACCAATGTATCAGTAATAATTGGAGTTACACAATCCCCTGGAATAGTAATAGGCCCTGCAAGTGGTGAGGGGGGGGGGGGATTTGCAATGAACCTGTCAGCCAAGATGTTGGCAATGTCAATGGGGGTCAGTGTATTTTGTTCCATTTTGTACTAGCTCAGAACAGACCTGAGCTTTGTCATTTAGGTTTTTGATGTAGCCATAGAAGGGCTTATGGTTATCCTTGGCATCCTTGGCAACTTTCTTTTCTAAATTGGCTTTAGTTGACTTGATGAGGACCTTCAATTTCTTACTAATGCTGATCAGGGATGATTTTTCTACTTGAGATTTGGCCTTTTTTTGTATAAGTCTCCTTCTTTTATTGTATAGTTTGCTTATGGCCGGTGTCCACCAGACTGGTTTCTTCTTGCTTGAGGAAGGAATCTTGGTTTTATTTGGGATAGCACGGTCCATGCAATCCTGAAGATGTATATAAAGTGCCTTGGTGTAGGATTCCACATCCTGGATATCATTATCCTTCTGCAAGGGAATAGTGAAGCTTTCCACTTCTGACACAAGTAGTTTGAAGTTTGCTTTGGAAAGGTTTTTTACAATGGTTTCTTTGATGACTGGGGGAGGTGGAGGGGTGAGGATGTCCAGGGTTATCAGTTTGTGGTCGGATCTGACCAAGGAGGGGGTGATAACGGGTGTGGTACAATGGGCACCCATATTTGTGATGACTAAATCCAATATGTTGTCCCCTCTAGTGGGAGAACATACCAGTTGTTCAAGGGCATTTGAATTTATAAATTCTATGAACTGCTGGGCATAGGAGTTAGAAATTCTCCAAGTGCAACTAACACTAGGTAAGACTGCAATCCAAATTGTAGCTTGCTACAGATCCCCCACCATACCCCAAGATTCTCACTACACCTTTCTAAACATACTGGAAAATATTAAGATAGAACCAAACACCCTAATACTGGGTGATTTTAACTACCCTGCCATTAACTGGGAAAACTACTCATGTCCACCTTTGCACAACGGTTCTTGGAATTCATAAATTCCAACGCCCTGGATCAACTAATCCATAGTCCCAGCAAGGGCTCCAATATCTTAGACCTGGTCATTACCAACATGGGAAATCAATGCTCCATACTTATGGTCACCCCCTCGTTAGTCAGGTCTGACCATAAGCTAATCATCCTTAACATCCACATCCCACCCCCACACCCCAGTAAAGAAACCACCATAAAAACCTTCTCTAAAGCCAACTTCATGCTACTCAAGTCAGAAGTGACAAACTTCATGACACCCATGCAGACGGGAACTGAAAGTTCAACTGCTGAGTCCTACACTATGGCACTGTACGAGCACATCCACTCATGCATGAATTGTGCCATCCCAAATAGAACCAAAATGCTCTCATCCAAAAAAGGAAGCCAATCTGGTGGTCCCCTGCCATAAACAAACTTTACAACAAAAGGAAGAAACTTTTGCAGAAAAGAGGAAAATCCCAGGATGCAAAAAACTCCCTTACTAGCCTCAGTTAGAAACTGAGATGCCTCATAAAATCCTCCAAAGCTAGTTACGAAAATAAAATTGCCAAAGATTCCAAAGACAACCACAAAGCATTCTATAATTATGTCAAGAATCTAAATGGCAATGCTCAGATCTGCTCTGAGCTAAAACAGAATGGCATTAAATATACTGATCCGAAGGATATTGCCAATATCCTGGCAGATCGATTCAGTGCCAACTTCACCCCGCTCTCACCCCCTAAATGGCCCATCTCAATACCGGAAGATTGCAAAATTCCAGTAATAACGGCCACACAGGTACAAAACGCACTCTCTAAAGCCAAGAATACAGCATCCATGGGACCAGATGACATCCCGGGCTGTGTACTACATGAACTACAATATGAACTGGCACCTCACCTAAGTGTCATGTTTAATCATAGCCTCACCTCAGGTTTCATGCCCACTGAGTGGCGCAGAGCTATAGTTATCCCAATCCACAAGGGGGGATCCACCTTGGATCCCGGAAACTGCCATCCCATCAGTCTGACAAGCCTTATCTGCAAGGCCATGGAGCGTATTATCATGGAACTTATAAACAAAGACATTGGCAACCTTCAAACACTGGACCCCACCCAGTTTGGGTTTGTGAAGGGCCGATCTTGTCTCCTGAACCTGATTGACTTCTTTGAATCAGTCTCCAGAGCCATGGACAAGGGTAAGGTGGTCCACACAGCCTATCTAGACCTTGCCAAGGCCTTTGACACCATCCCCCACTCTGGAATCATAGATAAACTTACTAAGTTGGGCATTAATCCCTATGTCACCCAATGGGTTGCTAAATGGCTTACTGATAGAACCCACACTGTAAAAGTAGCCGACTCCAAATCCAGCTCCAGACAAGTGACAAGTGGAGTACCTCAGGGTTCAGTCCTGGGGCCGCTCTTGTTTGGCATCTACTTCTCTGAAGTACAGGTCAACACTAAGGGACTCTGGCTAACAAAGTTTGCAGATGACTGCAAACTGGGAGCCATTATTGAATCCCAAATGATGTGGATACTCTACAAAGGGCCTTACAGAAACAGATGCTTGGTGCCAGAGCCATGGGCTCAAGCTCAATGCCAAGAAATGTATTGTTATCCCCTTTGGGAAAAACATGTATCCATGAATTACCATATAGGTGGCAGTACACTAAACACAGAAAGTGTGATAAGAGACTTAGGGACACAGGTGGACAGTGGTCTCACCTTCGATAACCACATCGCCACAACAGTCAGGAAATCCTTCTATGTGTCACACCTCATCACGAAGGGCTTTTCATCCAGAAAAAAGGAGGTCATTGTCCCACTGTACTCATCCCTCATTAGACCCATTATAGAATACAATGCCCCATTTGGTATGTACCTCTCAAGACATCTGCAACAACGGGAAAGGCCTCAGAAATACCTCACTAAAAGAATCACAGGCCTAAAGCAGATGCCCTATGCTGACCACCTTAAAAAACTCCAGCTATACTCTGTCGCATATCGTCTACTCAGGGGCGATCTCTGCTTAACATACAAGGCCATGTCAAACCCAGAGCTGTTGGACATGCTACACTTAAAGAAATCCCAATCCCTCAGAGCTACACACTCCAGGGATCTAAACCTTGTCATCACAATAAACAAAACATGTTGGAGGGATAGGTTCCTGACCCAGAGACTCCCCAGACTCTGGAATAGATTGCACATACATGTCAAGCAGAGTGCCTCTTTGGACCTCTTCAAGAGGAACCTTGACGATTGGATGGGAGAAAGGAAATTCACCCCAGGGATCACGTCAGTCACCCTGCTAGACAGGGGTCCAGGAAAGTAAATAATGTGGGAAGAAATATTCAGGGAATTGTTATGGCTAGGCTTGTATAGGCCCTAGGGCTGATAGCCTAGTACTAACCTATGAACCTATGAACCTATGAACCTAGTCTATACCAGGGTAGTTGAAATCACCCAAAATTATGGTGTTAGGTAGGACCTTTATATTTTCCAATGCCTCAAGGAATGCTGAGTGAGCATCTTGGGACATGGTGGGCGACCTATAACATTCTACGACTTGAAATGTGGTTTTGCCTACTGATAGTTGCGCATGGATGATCTCTGGGGCATCATGCTGTGCACTAACCTGGAGTTGTGGGTATCCTGGATGAATATGAATACACCTCCACCCTTTGTACTGCGATCCGGTAACTGAGGCCGGAAGGTATGATATGAATTGTAACCTGGTAGTGCTGGGGTGCTCTCTGGAGCCTTGAACTAGGTTTCTGTCACTGCACAAACACCGATTTTCTCCATACTGATGAGTGTCTCGAGTGCGTGCATTTTGAGGTTGAGACTTCTGGCATTGAGGAGCATTAACCTGAGTTTTTGGTTACCTGTGCTGGTTACGGTGGTTGGTTTGTCCTTTGAGCCTTCCCTAAAAAAGGCACTATGGGGACGGCAAGAGCTTTGGCCAGTATTCGAAAGCCTAGGGGTGACAGGTGCAAACCATCTCTGGTGAAACAGCGAGGCTTGTCTATCATGTCATCCCAGGCAGACAGACACTGGATCCCCTTAGAATGCCACCAAAAGCTTAGCCAATTGTTGAAATTGATCATTTTGTCTTTGTATTGCGGTATCATTCTAGGTGAAGGTCATATGCTTCTCAAGGTCAGGGTCATACCAGCTTGGGCTATATGATCAGAGAGCTCCTCAATGTCTCTTTTCATGTAGTCCAGGGAGGTACGTCTTAGATCATTCACACCAACATGTACAATGACAGCATCATACTTGTACTTATTCTGGAGTCACCTAAGTGCCTGTGTTATGTGGTGGATCCTTGCACCCAACAGGCAGCTGACAGTAACCTTCTCCTTGTTCAGGCTGGTGAGTGGGACATCTGTGTGCCTTACTATAGAGTCTCCTATTACTAGTGTGTTGGGTATGGTGTTTTGCCTTAGGGGCTGTCGTGAGGCACACTGCTGAGGTGAATTATGTATTTTCTGGCTTGTGTTTGGAGGTGCAGGTTGCTTGCTTGTCTGCTCTGGAGGGCCCTGTTTCTTTTTCAGATTGGTACCTAGTGCCTCCGAATATGTTTTTGTGTATTTATGTGTATGTTTTGCCGGTGCTTGTTTTGTAGATCCATGTGTGACTGGTGGTGTGATGCTAGTGTGTCTCTTCTCCTCTTGACTGTCTGTCACAGTCATGGGTTGAGAGCGCTTAGCCTCCAGTCTGGCTGTGTATTTGCATCTCTCACAAGTGTTTGTGTCTAGAGGTAAGAGGAGAGAGTTGCCTGTATACATGAGGCAGTTGTGACATTGCCTCAGGATGCCCAATTCCACCAGATGAACTGGAGAGTACACCTGAATATGACCTCTGGACATGCTTGGAAAAGTAAATTTAACTTGTCTTGCGGACAATCGAGGGTCTTATGCTGTATTATAATAATGCTGTCTAGGAGATTTGGAAAATAACAGTGCTGTCTAGGAAGATTTGGACAAGTGCTGATTTGGGTTATGCAAGTGCTGCAATAAGAGCAGTTGATCTGAAGCACTTGAGTTGAGGCTTGCCTAGTTCTAAGGGAAAATTTGCAGTGCAGACTTTGTGGAGCCAGGAATAGTATACCCCAGCTAACTGACGCTGCCCGATGCTGCTCTGTGCGCAAGACCACACAAAAAGAGAGTTGCAGGGTTTTAAGAGAGAGAGATCAAGGAATTTGGAATTGACCCAAAATGGCCAATAAAACTACAGTTTCTAGGCAGTAACCACTCCTACAGGGACAGGCAGGCTGCTCAGTGATAACCACTGCCACTGGTGAACACACAGACTTCCCTTTAGCCCAAGTAAGCACTGGCCTCCAAGAAACTTACAAACAGTTCAGAACAGCAACTCTGTAACTGAACTTTTTTTTAAATTATAGAAAGTGGGAAAATAGCAAGATTTTTTTTGTTTTGTTGTTTTTGTTTAAGGATAGCAGAGACACACAAGTAGGAAACTAGTCAGTGCAATAAATGACCCCAGCACGTGTGTGCTAGGTCAGAGGCAGGTAAAATGCAATTTTAAGAAAAAACGATTTTAAATTAAGTGCAACACAAAAAATGCAATAAACAGGCTCTAGGCATGTTCTAAATACTGTTTCTAACACAGATATTAACTTTTGCAAGCAAGAAAATGGTGAAAAGTTGGCGGCAATGCAGTTTTTCTAAGAAATAAATCAGAAGAAAATACTTAAAATCTCAAAAGTGGCTCCTTTCTTCTCTCAGCATTTTCTCCTTTTGGTAGGTGCTTCAGCAACAACTATCAAGCCTGGAAAGATGCCAAAACCATGCGGCTGCAGGGTTTTAAGAGAGAGAGATTAAGGAGTTTGGAATTGACCCAAAATGGCCAATAAAACTACAGTTTCTAGGCAGTAACCTCTCCTACAGGGACAGGCAGGCTGCTCAGTGTTAACCACTGCCACTGGTGAACACAGAGACTTCCCTTTAGCCCAAGTAAGCACTGGCCTCCAAGAAACTTACAAACAGTTCAGAACAGCAACTCTGTAACTGACCTTTTTTATTAAATTATAGAAAGTGGGAAGATAGCAAGATTTTTTTTTGTTTTTGTTTAAAGATAGCAGAGACACACACGTAGCAAACTAGTCAGAACAGTGCACTAAATCACCCCAACACGTGTGTGCTAGGTCAGAGGCAGGTACAATGCAATTTTAAGAAAAAACAATTTTAAATTAAGTGCAACACAAAAAATGCAATAAACAGTCTCTAGGTATGTTCTAAATACTGTTTCTAACACAGATATCAACTTTTGTAAGCAAGAAAATGCCGAAAAGTAGGCGGCAGTGCAGTTTTTCTAAGAAATAAATCAGAAGAAAATACTTAAAATCTCAAAAGTGGCTCCTTTCTTCTCTCGGCATTTTCTCATCTTGGTAGGTGCTTCAGCAACAACTATCAAGCCTGGAAAGATGCCAAAACCACACGGCTGCAGGGTTTTAAGAGAGAGAGATCAAGGAGTTTGGAATTGACCCAAAATGGCCAATAAAACTACAGTTCCTAGGCAGTAACCACTCCTACAGGGACAGGCAGGCTGCTCAGTGTTAGCCACTGCCACTGGTGAACACAGAGACTTCCCTTCAGCCCAAGTAAGCACTGGCCTCCAAGAAACTTACAAACAGTTCAGAACAGTTCTTTCACAGTTACGTTGTAAAATCTGTTTTGTGAATAAAATATAACACAGAAGTTCTGAATGTAGCACTGTAGAAAATGTTTATCAGAAGCCATAATCAGACTTCAGTTCCTGTATTAAATCATAAAGGCATCAAAGCAAAGAATGGTTGCAAATGGAAATGCATGTGAAAAAATAGTGCATACATTTGGTTGGCAATGTCCACTACTAATTTGTCGAAAGACCCCTTCCAGCAAGAAAGGTACCAAATTTGTGCCATTGCAACCACGTTTTCAAAGCTTCAATCAATATAATACAGTACAATAAGTAACATAACAAAGCATCCAGGGAAACATGATATTACAGCTATAACAATAACATTTCAGCTGACAGCATAGAAAATCCTCACCTTTCATTCCCACTACAAGCAGTGACAAATCCCACTGCTCACTCAATATACACCACGACAGTTTTCTGAAGGAGAATACAACTGCTGACTTCTGAAATGACCATACACTGAATAGGAGGGGGGGCAAAAGAGGAGATTTAAACCCCCCTATCCCTCCACCTAAATAACACACACATTGAAACATAATACTATTATAGGTTCATAGGTTCATAGGTTGATACTAGGCTATCTGCCCTAGGGCATTTACAAGCCTAGTCAGAGTGTGTTTGGCTTTTGCCACCCTTTTAAATGAGTTTACTATACCCTTTTAAGGTTAGTTTACTGTGCCTCTGTCTATCAGTGACGCAGAAATGATCCCCGGGGTAAACCTACGATCTCTCATCCACTCGTCAAGATTTCTATTGAAGAAAAGCAGTGAGGGGCTCTGTCTGACATGGATTGGGATTCTATTCCAGAGTAATGGGAGCCTCTGGGTTATAAATCTGTCCCTCCAGCATGTTCTATTAATATCTATGCTGAGGTTTAAGTTCCTCGAGCACGTAGCTCTAAGGGATTTGGATTTTCTGAGGTGGAGCATGTCCATTAAATCTGGGTTTGACATGGCTTTATACGTCAGGCACAGGTCACCTCTGAGTAGGCGGTATGCAACTGAGTATAGCTGGAGTTTCTTTAGCCGGGCAGCATAGGTCATCTGTTTGAGTTGCTTAATCCTCTTGGTGAGGTACTTTTGTGGTCTTTCCAGTTGCTACACTACCTTTCATCCAAAATACAAACAAGGGAGGGAAAGAGGGCTGCAAAAAACTATGCCAAAAGATACTTGACTAGGCCCCCTTCTAGATGCATAAACTCTGATCCCCCCACACCACCCATTACCTTACTTCCTGCCCTAGCCAGCCCACCATATCCTCTTTGAAAATGTAACCCTTCCTCACCCTAATTAAACATAAACCATATAACAGCTATTCAAAATCCCAAACTTCACCCCTCCTCACCCCCCACTACCAGTTTAGGTCTCTTCAGACAAATGAGTTTGGGAGGCAAGGTAAATCTGTCCAAAGACCCCTTTCAGGAAGAAGAACATCAAAATTATCATTGTAACCATTTGTTCAATGCTTCAGTGCATACAGTACAATAAGTAACATAACAAATTATTCAGAGAAAAACAATATTACAGAAAAAGAATAGCATTTCAGCTAGCAACATAAAAAATTCTCACCTTTCATTTCCACTACAAGCAGCATCAAATCCCACTGCTTACTCTAAATACACCAAGATCATCCAAAGCAGTGTACCCCTGCTCACTTTTCAATGACCATCAACTAAAAAGGGGGGCTGAGAGACAGAAGAGGTGATCAAACCTCCTCCTTCCTTTACCTTTCTTTAATCAAATCCTTGAAAATGATGAAACCCATATCACTGAAGTGAATTCCACTCATTCTTTACTATGAAGCATCCTTGTTACCATAATCCCTGTGTTCAGCTACAAACAAGCCTAACCTCTTCAAAGCCCTTGACACTCTGCGATTAACAAAACCCATAAAACTCTGCACATTTCTCTACACCAGCCTAGGAATAGTCTTAGACCATACATTCTCCACCTGCAGAAACCTCTGCTTCAAATCAAGAAATCATTAACAGTTCTACCCACCAAAGCACTTTTAGGTAACTTACCGATTATAGTCAATACCAAATGAACTTCTCACTTATTAGATGTGCACAATGCTAATGACCACTAGGGCTTTTTAAGCCTAGCCATGCATCCCAAATCTCTGACAAGTTCTGGTACCTTTTGACAAGTGTAAGCAGGAACTTGAAAAGATAAAACATTTACAAACATGGGCCAGGTTGACTGGATTAACACCACGGCATTCAACAAGTTAATACACTGGAAAAATCCTGGCCAGAGCAGACACCAGATGAAGACAATAACCCAAACATGACAGTAAGGAATAAGGATGAAATGACAGTCAGGTTTTCAGGCATTAATGAGCACTTCAGCTCACTAGTACATTGCATACCTCTCAGAATGTAACAGTAGTGGACAACTCTGACAGCTGTTTTGGGTCACTTTAAAAAATGTCAAAAAAAGCAGGTGATTCGGGTTAAGGGAGGCAACTGTAATACATACATTAAAGAAAACAACCATGTATAACATTAGAGCGCATGTAACTACTCTGGTGGCAAAGAGAGATAAAGCCCTAACTATCACCCAGTTACCTGAGTTTGATTAGCGGTTCAGGTGACAGAGTGCCAGGGAGGGTTGGGTGTTTCTGACCAGGGGGAGGGTCTTTGTCAATGATACACCTTTAGGAGAGGCATGGTTTAATGAAAGAAGTTGCTCTCAAACCAAGATTGAAAAGACTGGGAGGTTGGACAGGGAATGGGTAGGGCATATAACAGTCCACCTCAGGGTAGATGCACTGATAGATGAGTCCCAGGATGCCCTTAGAATTCACAGTTGGCCCCAGCAATATCAAAGTCATTGGAGGGGGTATCTGAGTCAAGCTAGTAGCCCTGGGGGCTGGGTCAGTGTAATCATGTCACAAACAGATCACATGTAACGATGTCACTTGGCATGATGGAGCACTGTCATGTAAGGTCCAACACTGCGCATAAACTGCTTGTTCTCAGCCAACAAGTGTCACTACCTGAGACCTGAAAACCATGCCAAGACAGCTTCCATCTGCCCTGGTATAAACCCAACATGCATCCACCAAGTTGAATCAAAGCTCTCTTCCTTGCTCAAAAAAGAAAAGAATGACCCAACAAGACAATGGTTCCACCAGTGAAATAAAAACATCAGATAAACACTGACAAATAAAATTACCTAATGTAAGACAAAAAGCATTGGATGACCACCTGCCTACCCTACTGATTTTCCTTCTTCAGCCATATCAGATGCTCTTCAAGTCCTGAATGAATGTGCCAAAATTCTGTCCCTATCAGTGACTTGACTCTCCAAAGTAGCTCTGATCATGTGAACAATCAGTGCTTCAACTTTAACCTTTCCATTATCTAAACAGAAAACCAAATTCATTCAAAGCAGCAGTATGCTTCAGTCACAACTGCCCTGCCTGTACTGCTGGACATGACAATCGCTCACCATTACAATGCAAGAAAACCTGTTGACTCTACCTACCTGACCTGTTTTAGAGCGGAGCAAACATATCGCTGCCAAGGAGTCAGCAATACAAATATCCATCCAGTCTAATGTACCAAAACTTCAACAACTCTAAAAGCTCCCATTTATATACAGACTGCCAGCACCACCCACTCAGTGTATTCTGCTTGACCAGTCAACAAACTATACAAACCTTTCAACAACACCCACAATAACTGCTTATTCAGTGGTTGGTGGCAAACCTAAAATACCTATTTTATATGGAATTCCAAAACTGTGTAAATCCATTTCAGAACCATCACTAAGACCAATAGTTTCTGAACCAATTTCCAAATATATTGAAAATACGTTGAAATCTGTTTTAAGTCAATCTTCAAAAATTATTAAAGATACCACGCACTTTTAGAACATCTTTATGAATGTATAAAAGATAAAAATATTGTTGATTTGTATTTTGTCACCTTGGATGTAGATGACTTTTTATCTCTGTACCTAATGAATTGGGTGTTGATTATGTTCGACAATTGATATCTTTATGTTCAGTGTATACAGCATCTGAAATTAATACACTGTGTAGTTTAATTGAAGTTGTATTATGCAACAATGTCATCTCATTCTGTGAAAATTTTTATAAACAATTAAAAGGAATAGTGATGGGCACTCTGATGGCAAATAGTTATGCCAATATTTTTATATATAAGTAGGAACTAGATTTAGTTTTATCACCTAATAATAAGTATTATGAAAATGTTATTTATTATAGGCATTTTATAGATGACTTATTTCTCATTTGGAATGATTTACTGCTACAGTTTGAAGAGTTTATTTTGTATTAAAATACTTCTACATATACCTGGCACTAAGCATGAAATACAGTGCTTTTTATGTTGGAAAGACTAATAGAAATCCAAAGGAGTGTATTTGTGATCATCTGTCTGAAATATGCAGGTGTATAGAAACTAATACCTTATATAAACATATAAAGGAATATAGCACATAGTCTTTCAAGTTCTTAATATTACAAACTGTTAATGAGAACATTAGAGGAGGTGATTTAGTAAATAAAACTGAAAAACAAGAAAATAGATTGGTAGCTCTTTTTAAAGCACATATACCCCCAGGGCTTAATGAAACTTTTACAGTAAAACCAATTTTAAAAAAATCTGACAAAATTAAATGACTATTACTTTAAAATAAAGATTTATAAGTCATATGTTTTTTAATTGTTTTAATTGTTTTGACTATTTAAATGCTTTATATGTGTTGTTTGGTCATTTGCCTCTTGAAGTCTTTGTAAGATGAAAGTTTTTACTTGCTCAGTTTCATTTAATAAATATTTACAATTATTGGTCTTTGTGGTCATTGTAGTGCCAGAATACTTTTATGTTTTTTTGCCTCATATAGTTTTTCTGGCTTTATCTAAGCGTCAGCACTTATTTTTATTAAGTCCCAGATTCTATCTGATCTGGTGGACCTCTTGGATGACTTTTTTCTAGCAGCCTTTGGATTTCTAGTGCTGCTGCTGTCCTCTGATTGGATGGAACATCAGGAATTCTTCTGTATAATGGAGATGGTAGGGAAAAGAGAATTATATAACCTATGGAAATAATTCTCTGCACCCAACTGTCTTTTGTTATACTTAGCCAGGCTTTCTGGTGCAGAGATAAGTGACCGCTAATTGCCTCCAGAGGTAGGCAATCAAGCCTCCATTTAGGAACACTGAAAGGTTCTGTCAGAAAGGGAATCACTAGACCCCCAGTTTTTAGCCCTCCTCTGCCATGGAGAAGTCATCTTACATTATCTCTCCCTCCTCTACCTCTGGGTAACTAACTCCTCATGTGTCCTGATAAGGACCCTGAGATTTTCTGAATTACATTTTTTTAACCACCCCTTTGATTCCTATAAAATGTCCTTTGAGGGGGTCAGAAATGCTCACCCACTCTAGAGAGGGTCTTTTGAGCTTTCTGACATCTGGGAGTGTGTCCTTCACTGTGGGCCAAAATAAAGATGTGCCACCAAAAGGAACATTGACGAAAGGTGACTTGAAGAGCTCCCCAAAAATCACACAGGCACATCCAGGCATGTCTCCTAATAGAAATGCTGGAACCTGCAGCCTATGAGGTGACTCTTGTAACATGTGAGATAAGCCCCATGGACAAATTGGATATAGCCTGTAGGGAAGCCAACTGAGAGACTACTGAAGATTGAGCCTCAGCAGTTCCAGTTCCTAAAAGAGATCTGGACAACTCTTTAATCAAATGTCTTTGTAGCCTAGTAAAATGTGCTAAATAGTTCAGAGAACTAAGTGCAAACATTGCTGAAGCATAAACATGCTTCACAAGTCTGTCTATTGCCCTTGATTCTCTATTAGGAGGATGAACAGTGGAATTGTGTTCAGTGAGTTCCTTTTTGTAGCCATTGCCACAACCATGGCATCTAACACAACCCCTTTACTCCAATATTCTCAGCCTACTGGTAGAGCCAGAATCCTACCTCGTCTCTTGGGGACTGGCTCAATCATATCAAGGTCCTTCAATGCCTGCTTGGAAATCAGATCATTAAGTTCATTGGCTGATAGAGTAACCCAGGAGGTAGACGGATTAGTACCAAATGCTTCCAGCAATACTGATTCCTCAGGAAGGGAAGAACAGAAGAATGACTTCAAATGAAAAAGGAAGATTAAAGATTAAAGAAAGAATTATTTAAAGAATTTTTTTTAGAAAGGAACTATGAAAATGTCACTCAACTCTCACTGAAGACTCCAGAGCTGAAGGCGACGATGTCTAAACGCTAATGTGGCAACTGAGATGTGAGGGATGCTAGGAGTAATGAATTATGGGTAGGAAAGGAGCCCCAGAGTTCATTGATAACCACAAGCTAGTATAATGACTGAGTCCATTCCCAGGATCAGATCTGATCCCATTAGTTGAGTAATGAATGAATGAAAATTGACAACATCAGATCATCACGTTATGGTCAAGAATAAACAGCCAAAGAATTTGTCGGATCTATTATTTCTTACTTCAGAGGTATTAGCTCATCCCATTCAATACTGGAACATTCTTGTTTTCTTGGACCATGTTAACAATAAGTTAGTAACATTTATAGAAAAATATGTTTTACAATGCACACCTGCATTATGAGATCTGTTATTCCAAAAATGAAATGTAGCATAGTTAAAGGGTGGATGGTGCTTCTGTCTTCATTAACATTTGAAGACACTGAGTTTTTGGTACAGTTAAAAATTTTGAAAGCTAAGCTACAAGAAGGGAGAACTGTTGTGAATTGCTTTACAAATAGGTGAGGATATTGGAAAAATGGAAAAAAAGACAGGCTTAAACCTATTTAATTAACGGCAAAGACTGTGGGTTTACCCTAAAGGATTTGTAAGATTAAATTTGGTAAGGTAATTATTTTGGCATACTCAAATCACAGTATGCCTATTAAAAATATTATTTTGAAGAAGTGGATTCCCTTTTTGATTCCCTAAACAATGTTTTCAGACGTATTTCAATGTTTTTTGCAAGAGGTCTCAACATTTTCAGAATTTACATGAAACCATGGATTATATTGCAGGGTAGGACAAAAGTAAGGATTTGGGCACTGAGAAATGTATTGCATATACCCACTGTAGTTCCATCAATGTTAATCCGATTGTGACAGTCCTACAGGGAATTTGACTCTCATCTACATCATAACCCATCAGTAAAGAGATTGTTTAGCTCCCTGCCCCTCGTATAAGGCATTTTTATATAGGGGAAAACATAAACATGCCTTAGATATAAAATGTATGACCATAACTGCAGTATTCCTAAGGGTGATAAAAAATGACATTAATAGAAATATATATCTGTGTCCTAATTTTAGCAAGTTCCTTTTTCTGGTATTAGTTCAAATTAATTCCAAGGGGCAGTTAGGGAACTAACACTGGAATGGACAGAATTACTTTGACAGTAAAGAACCAATGCTGCTCCCCCAACTCCACACAATCTAAATGAGTTAATTGGTTTGATAGCATTTTAAAGTTAGGGCAACAACACTGTAATGATTTAACATAGTGCTATGTATATATATATATATATATATATATATATATATATATATATATATGTATATATATATATATATATATATATATATATATATATATATATATATATATATATATATATATATATATATATATATATATATATATATAAAATGTACATCTTGAATTATGATTTGTATATGTGTCTCTAACAGCTGATTTGAATACATTTATTTAGTTATGAAATTATGACATGTTTTATGTATAATGCACTGCCATGTCATTGTGATTAATCAATGTCATTTGATTTGATTATGTATTTAAAACAGTGTTTTATGCCTTTGTTTCATTATTCTGATGAAGCTCAAAACCTTAAGATGAAAGCACTTAATGATAAAAAGTGTTACTCTGAGTTTTTTTTTTTCCAGTTATTGTTTCTGGATGGAACAATGTTTTACTGATTAACGATTATATAAGTGTTAATGCTGTCATGAATTTTTGTCCAGTTTTTGGTTGTTGTGAAAATAAAGGTGTGGGCAAGACATTTGACAAAATTCATATTATTATAATTACATGCTTGTAAGTTTGGCAGTATTAATTTTTATGACTTTACTGCAACCATGTAAATACGGTAACTGCTGATTTTGTTAGAGGGCATTCAACACATCTTCAAAATGTCAGATGAATTCTTGCTCCCAGCTTCAGTGATTCACAATACTTTCTATCCATGACATTCCCAAGTCTTATTTGCTTCATATGTATCTTTTTCATGTTATTATCGGATGTTATTTTTTTTAAAGATACAATAAAAGCACAAGTAAAGAATCCCATTTTGTATACAGCCTCATATTTTTCACTATTCACACTTTCAGTTATATTAGATTTTGTAGGCAGTAAAACATTTGGACTTCAGGGAAGATGGTTTTGTGTGCTCTAAGTGGCCACAGTAAATAAAGTATTCTGTGTCCAAAAAAGAGACTTTGTCCTCTTTCCTTAGTTGTATTCAGCTTGCCAGTAAGAAGCCAAAGAAGCTGAAGATAAAGCAGAACAGAAAAAAAGGATTTACTTCTCATAATCTGACAAGTCACTCTGTTTCCACTTTCCATGATGCTTTAATTGACACTTCATAAAAAAACTTCAGAGAAATAGGCAGAAATACTTACTTCTTTGGTCTTCTGGGAAATTCTGAGTGATTAAATTTTTCTCAGAGCAGATATTTTTTTTCAACGAATAAAACGAATAAATAAGCATCACTAAGTTGTAAACACACAGAGCTGATAATAGTATGATTACTGTCTTTAGCACTGTCACATGAATGGATGCTTACTCACCTTCACAACTATTATCTTTTATACAGTAATTAAAGGATTATACTAAATCATATTGGACTGTAATAGCTGAAAGAAATATTTATATTCTGTTGTGTATCTTAATCTTCAATAAATTTTTTAAATGTATGAACAGTACCTGCTGTTTTGCCACTTGCTAAACAAACATAATTTTACAGTAGAGTAGGCAGTAGAATAATTTAGGCTGTACTGCTGTTGCATATTTCACAAAAAATGCATTAGTCTAATACGAAAGAAGTTGGAAACTTCACATAGGTTATAATAATAATGCATTAGAATTGCAGTTCCTGGTTTATCTTCCATAGTAAACAATCCCAAATGTGATGAAAAACATGTTTTTGTTTGTGGAATTTGTAATATGTATGTATTATGTTTACTGAGTTTCATCTATAGTCAAGAATTGCAAAATGTGTTGAAAAAACACAGTTCTGTTTGTGAGATTTGTAGCATGGCTGTAATTGTTTTGACTTAGCTCTTTTTTCTTTACATTAATTTTATTTGTATAAATGATGTACATGCCTTATAAATAATCAGTAGAATTACTAATGAGCCAGTAAAGCAATGTGTATATAAATATTTTCAAACAATATAACATAATGTCAGTGAAGTTCTTTATGAGATATTAAGTTGTAAGGTGATATCAGAGCAATTAGCTGTGTCTGTCATTTCCTCTGAATGCACTTTAGGCAGCCCATTGAAGTATAGAGCTAAATGCAGTTAAATGTCTCACACTGAAGAGTATTGTAGAGTTTAGCTACAATATTGTAAGCTATTGGTATACTACATTATGAGACCATATCTTCTCCAACTCATGGGAAAGTAGTACACTAAAAAGCCATAACAATTCACCTGCATAGTGCAATTGTCATGATGTTAACTTAAGGATCCTAATTAAGAAATACTCGAAGGGGAAAATATCCTCAAATACATTCCAGACGTGAAGATAGAAGAAGGAATATTAAGGCTGGTGTTAATGGTGGTAGTTGGCTGGACAGAGGAAGAAAGACATGGGGTACATAATTATAACTGTGTTTCTTTCTGAGCCAAAGTCTACAAAAGTGTTCTCTGCATTTAGTAACAACTTATCTTTCTGAAAGACAGAAGGCTAGATGTTATTTACCACAACAAACTTGGAGTTACCATGCTTAACAACCAGGCAACAATATCACAAGGCATAGTTTTTATTCAAACTAAAGGGGTGGCGAAAGCCACATAACTATGGGCTAGGCTTATAAATGCCCTTGGGCAGATAGCCTAGTATGAACCTATGAACCTATGAACATATGATTATAGGCTGTTATATGGAATGCAGGCAATGTATGGGTAAATAAGGAATGGTCAAGTAAGAGCAGTCTTATAGTTCCCCAAATCCTCCTAATAAATACAGTAGGAGTTCCTGGTTATGCCTCATACTATAGGTCACAACAAAGCTATCTGATTTGAGTGGTAAAGAATCTTTGTTTGCTTCTTAATATGATATAGGATGCTGTCACAGTGACTGTAATCTTACTATAACAGTGCTGGCAAGGAGAACCCTGTAAGTGCTGGAAAGGATCGTAGCTAGTTGCGTGCACAAATAGAGAGCATTTAAGTAAAGAATGATATTCATGGACTTGTAAAGGGAAGACACATGAAAGTGGAATCCCCTACAAAAAGAGGCTTTTGGGAATCGGAGTAGGTATTCTCCCCCTTTTCTCCAATTCATTCTAAAGCATGCAGTGATAAGCATATCTCCCTTTCACTAGTAATTAGAATGTAGGCATGTCAGACAGTATGAAACGTGCCACTGTAAGCAATGTGGAACTGGCGAGGAATTCCGAAGAGACTGCTTTCTGTAATGATGTCACTGTTTACTGTTCAATTATAGTCTCTTACTATGTTTATTGTAAAAATAAATAAGCTTGCTTTACTTTATTTTTTTCACTTTTTAGCAAAGTGTTTCAGAGTCAGAAGCATAACATGCAACATGCTTGTCTTAATGCCAGAAAGATCAGAAAACTGTGGGTTCTGGCCCAACACCAGGTGATTACATTTGTGTTCCATTACCAATACTACAATGTGTCATTAGGTGGTACTACATTCCTGAGTCACCTTCTTTCTGATGAGACATTAATCCAAAGTCTCTTGTGCATTGGGGTAGTTCAGGTTGATGTAAAATGATTATTTTAAAGAGGGTACAGGTTCATTATTTATATTCATCATCCTTTTTTAAAAATATTTACAAAATCTACACAAGTCCTTATATACAGTAATAGGTAATGACAAACATTCCATTTACAAATAGATGTCTCCAGTGTTCTAGGAAAATGTCCCTTATCTGTGTAAGCAAGACGTTTTCTGAGGACACATTACTAGTCATGAAGTCATGAAATCTGAGAGGAGTATTTTGGTGAGTCCTCAACTTCAGCTAGGGGAGGGATGCCATAGTGGGGCATTTCCCAGGGCACACACCAGTCTAACTGTAGATCTAATGGAAGTATGCTTTCCTGGACACTGTCAGGTCAATCTTAAGTACAGCACATGTTCAGCTGAGCCAGGCATAGCTACATTGACATCTTGTTCAGCACAGTATGTGAAGAAGGTAGATATTTGTGGCAGTAGTGCTTAAAATTGAATAGATGAACAATAGAAGAAAAAATCTATATATAACATAAGGAAGGATAACTCATAGTAATAACTAATAGAAGTACTGTAAGTATTCATACCTGATAATGAGATTTATAACCAGCTTTGGATTGTAGCAGATTCCAGCTGTGGGGGTGCACATTGCTCTTTTCCATTCTGGTACAGCATCTCTTTTTGTCTTTGCTAGCAACATCAGCATAGTACATTATTGTTGGTTCCTTTTGCACATAGACGTCAGATGCCTGTTATGGGTAACATTAATAATAACAATAATTGAACATTTAAGCAGCTGTGTACTCAGCTGCCTACACCCCATATCTCATTTTGTGATCTGGAACCTTGACCTCTCATGGTAGCTTTAATGGCAACCTCTTGCTTTGACTAAAAGAACAGAATGGGATAAGAATTAGGGGAGAGGAAGCAAAGGCTAAGAAGAAGAGCTTTGTTAAACTACAACATGATGTTCGCTGGACATCTGTCATTTTCTTCACAAAGTGACAGTGGACAGCAATATCACATGATTTACTAAAAAAACAGAAGTAAAAACCACAAAGATATGTTCTATCTGCAGCATTGTGCCTGCATGATACATGAAAGTATAAAGTACTTTAGGTCACTGGTTCAAAAAATGCATGACACGAGTCCAGAGTCTAACAGTGTCACTCATCCTGGTGATATTTTGAAAAAATTTAGAATGCAAGCCCAATCAGATGTTCTTAATCAGAAGAAGAACTCCATTAGCAGGAGATCTAATGAAGAGCTAATGTAGAAGTTCGGTTGCCTTATTAAGTCATATTGCAGCTTAGCAAAAAAAAAAAAAAAAAACTGCAACATTTTCTAATGGTTGCTGCCAATAGTGTAATGCTATGCTAACTTCATCAATGCTGCCTTACTTATTGTGCAATAAAGACCTCTCAACCTCTTAGAGCAAGAAATCTGGACAAAGATATTAATAAAAGTGGGGCAAAGGCCCAAAAATAGGGACAATTTTTGAGTATTGCTCTTACAAACTTAGAAAGTTGATAGAATAACAAGTTTTGCATTATCATGGATTTTCTGAAGGGTATAAAGCCTGAAACTCAAACATTTGTCCTTATTTTCTAACTTCAGTCTTTAATGATTTGCCACTAATTTGCCACAAAACCACAACTTTATGAAAAACTGACCAAAAATATGAGGCAAAAATCTGAACATTCTGCGAAAATCTGTACAGCTGAGAGGTTTGACTGAAGCTGCCATTGGGGTTAATGTTTCATTTTGGTGTAAGTGAAGTGTTTGTGCATATATGAACAAACTGCTGAATGGCGTTGTTGGGGGAAATGTTTCATGTTGGTGCTTGTGCAGAAGTGATCGCTAAGAAAAATGTTTCATGTTGGTGCTTGTGCATACATGGACATACTACTGAAGGGATCCTTGGGTAAATGCATCCATTTAGTGTTTGTGCATACTTGATGAAATTACTGAAGGGATTGCATGGGGAAATGTTTAATTTTAGTGCTTATGCATTTTGGTCAAACTATTGAAGGAATCACTGAGGAAAATGTTTTTGTTTTGGTCTGAGTGAGGTGCTTATGCATTCATGGTCAAACTGCTGAAGTGATCACTGGGCAAAATAATTTATTTTGCATCATGTTAGCACCTGTGCATACTTATACAAACTACTGGAGGGGTTGCTGGGCAAATTAATTCATATGTGTGTCAATGAAGTGCATTTGCATACTTGGACAAACTACTGAAGGGCAAGTTCATGGATTGCAACTCAGATATCAAAGGCAAATCACTCCTTTGAGAAGGTATATGCATATCATTCAGATATTACCCTATGAATGACAAGAAAATCTCATTAGCATATGCATCTTTGCAAAATGACTCATTTGCATCTCATTTTACTTAAGGTGTTTTGCAATAGTGTAAATGGTCTCTGTAAATCTCTCTTTGTGACACTCAGTTGTAAACATCAGGCATACCCTTGTTGCATTTGTGCAAATGACTATGAATACCACATATTTTAATCATTTGAAAAAGCTGTAGGTCTGAAGTAAGTATCATGATCAGAACATTAATATCTGTCTCTTAGTGTATGGTCAGTATAAGTCTGAAGATTGACTGTCTGGGTTTGTATTGGCATTGTTCTATGATCGTTTACTAAATGGTTTGAAAAGGCAGGTGTAGTGGTAGGGATGGTTATATTTAGTGAGGTGACTTGGTGGATTAAACATGTCTCAGGGGTGAATGATTTTGTTCCCACCCTGCTGTCAATGTTTTCCTAGCTACATTTTTTACATGGTCAGCATGGGGTGCTGGTGTATCTAGTGGTAAACCTTTACCATTCAGGAACGTTACTATCATTTAATTTTGTTCTGCAAACTATTTTTCATTCTATGCGTTTTCTGAGTTGTGGTCTTCATTTTCTTCTTGCTGCATTCAGATCTGCTTTAAAATAGATTTCAGACATAAAGATGATCAAATACTCTCACTGGCATTGTATTTTATGCTTCATTCATATTGTTACAGTAAACATATTGCAGCTTTACACCAAATGCAACATGTGTGTTATGCTTTAAGATAAATAATGATTAAATCAGCCATTCTTTTGAAGTAACTTACCTCTGCCTATATGTCCTCAAAAATGAGTTTAAAAGATGCCACATCACGACTGCAGTATATCTGACATATCTTTAGCGATTCTTCTCAGTTGTCAGTGTATATATTATCCTGCCATAATGTGGAAGTCCATCAATCACCTTTTAGTTGAGTAAAATTCCACTGCTTTCTGATGTGATGAGAAGTACTGCAAAACTTGATCAGATTATAAAGAAGTTAAAGAGACTTGGATGAATTTTCCTAATAAAAAATAATCTGTTCTCATTACTGCTGTGTGTGTGTGTGTGTGTGTGTGTGTGTGTGTGTGTGTGTGTGTGTGTGTGTGTGTGTGTGTGTGTGTGTATGTGTGTGTGTTATTACTATTCTGGATAGAGCAGTGTTTAATAAATTAAGCTCTTTTGCTGAATAAGAGCTTGTTTCTGTCGCTGGAGATATGATTAATTTTCATACTGCTATTCACTAAGCTGATCAAGCCTATATTTGCTCTGAGTGCATTTTATACTTTAACTCTACAAGAAAAGACTTTTCAGTATGTTTGAAATACTATATTTGATTATTTTGTGTAGATGCAATTACCACTGTGTGAAGTGCTGCTATATCTTGTCTGTTATGACACCATGCCTCAGATAACTAGACCATACTGATCAATCTGCAATGCTAGTCTTCTGCCAGAAAGAACAACACCAAAAGGGGGAAACTATGGACTACAGTGTGCTCCCTGCTACTTGACTGAAGCCTGTGTATAAAGAATAAGCCTCTTCAGCTTTCAGAATCAACAGTTAGTATTTCTCTGGTATAAAAAATGTGCTGTGAGCTTGCATGTACTTGCAGTGACCCTCAGGTCTTTAACAATACCCTGTAATCTCATCTCATATTCCAAGAATATACTGCTTAGACCAGTTGACTACAAGCATTAATCATAGCCTATTGTACCTAAAGCATGTCTGAACTGGATCAGTCCTATTAGGCCAGTAGCTTCTTTTCAGGGAAGAAATGAGGTGGCATTTAAACTACTGCAAGAAATTTGGCCAGGACAGCGGAACTTCCTCTACTATTTTTGATATGTGCCATGAGATTTTTTTGGATATCCACCTGAGCTACCACCACTTCAAAGTAGATGGGATCTCAATTCAATGTCTCATCCAAAATGGCAGAACACTCAGGTGTGCAACACCCCTGACTGCTGCTCTGCGCTGTCAGCATTTTGAAAATGAACCCAGTCACCAGAAGTGTGAATAGAACCCTCACAGTCTTCTGATCTTCCAGCATCAAAGGCAAATGCGCTAACTGCTGAGCAACTAAATGAAATAGAAAGTATCTACACATACATGTAGGTGCATGGACCTGTACTCATAGTTAATATAGTACCAGAACCAGTAAGGTTCCCTCACTACCTAGAGACAGAAGGGATTTGAGGCAGAAATCAAATTGAACATTTCAGCACCACTGCCCTTCTGGACAGCTCCTCTATTGTGCTTCAGCTTCAGCTTTCACTGAGAGAAATTTAAAGTCTGATGGGATTTAATATCTCCTCTATCTTGTAATTGTAAAAACTGTACAGTTTGTTCTCCTTGTACAAGGGAAAAAATCCTACTATATTACTTTATATATGTATTCTGTAGTGTTCTCTGTACTTATATTTGTTATAACTCTGGAGATTTTCTCCCTGGCACTCTGCTGAAAATGGGATGAATCCAAACCATGCTTTCTCAGTAAACATAGATAGATAAATAAATAAATAGATAGATAGATAGATAGATAGATAGATAGATAGATAGACAGACACACAGATAATGGGGTAGAATGTACTAAAAGCAGCAGATAGCCAAAATGTCATTAGGTAATATACACATATCTGAACATATTGGGTGGGCTTAATAGATGAAAATGTTTGCTATCAGTTTTATATGGAATTCGCTGCTCCTTATACCTTGTGTTTCTTTGGTAGTACTACTAAAACTGATGCTCACACACACACACACGCACACACACACACACACACACACACACGCAGACACACACACACACACACACACACACACACACACACACACACACACACACACACACCTTCACATCAATTCCTGGGTTAAAGGAAAGTTTATTTCCTTGGAAGCATGGTACACTTTTGTTGATCTTGCCGACCTGATCACTTTCTTAATGGCAATAGCGGACACAACTAATAGGTTTCAAGATAGTTCTCTCTAACCATTGATCAAACTAAGATACTCAAGGTGCTTTCAATTAGGGTGCAGGCATTTCCTCACAAGAGCAAGCTAGAGCCATGCAGTCTGATCTTGATTATATATGATTGGGGTGTCCGCTGGTGAAAGCTTTGAATTGTGTTTACTGTCAGAGAGGAAAGAAGAATAAAACATGGGATCCAAATGTAATCTACACATAGACATCTCCAGCCAATCCCTGACTGCAGACACAGTGGCTGGGACAGTAGTGAGTTGCTTGCATAGGGAGTAACACACTACGGAACAATGTGGGTCTGGTAATTCTAATCAGAAACTTGTCTCTTCTTACATGGTGTATTATACTATCTGTTATGGGCAAACCTGTGCAAAATAACAAAAGGGTACTATCAATAATTAAGAAACCAGGCATTGGCAATGATATATGAAGTTGTACAGTAGGACATGACAGAAACAGTCCATTGTATTCATGTATTAATATACAAGGATCCCTCAATTCACTGTATATTTTTACAAGGTATACATACTCCTAGTCAGATTTATCAGATTGAGCCATTCCAGAGAAACAGCAAAACACAAAAAGAAATCAGTTATTTTAAATGAAGAGCAATTAGGTAATAGATAACCCTTTTGTCATCCTTGATTATGTTAATGTCTGCTTAACCCTTAAAGCTAAATGTGAATAATGAATTAATTAAAGTTAGGAGAAAACAGTATTTTTCTGATCCCATCTAAAACCTTGGCCTTACATGACATTTAGGAACCATGTGCCTCAGTTTGATGAACTAGACTTATTGGCCTGTAACTATATGGTGGACTGTATGTACTTTCTTTTATACTTTTCTTTAGTGACCCTCTACTATATAAGGTGCTGATAGGGTTGGCTTATATACATTTCAAATGTACTTCTGTTTTGTTTCACTTTAGCTCTTACTTCAATCAAAAGGCTCTTGGCCATTAGCCGTCAACACCACATCAACAAACATATAAGCAGAAACTATAAATTATTTTACTACCGCAGAAAACCATGCTTCTCTTTTTGCTATAAACAACTTAGGAAAGGTTGAATTGGTGGTTCTGGCTATTAATGACTTTGAATGTAGAGACCTAATGAGGTCATCACTAAAAAACAAGTGATACTGTAAACAAAAGGGTGCAATAATGTATAAGATATTACCTGTTATATTCTCTATATAAACTTATTGCCTTTGGATACCTAATGTGTACATTAATGGGTTTAACTCCTAGTACCCTGGATTTATACATTTCTCACAGGAGTAGCCAATGAATGCATTATGATGCCTTAACTAGAGTAATTAATCACATAGTCTTGTTCAGTATAATATTACTTAATTTCCTCATGAAATTTTTTATTTAGCTGGGTGCCATGCCCTCCTATTTTATACCAAAAATCATTAATTTACACTAATGAGATGCTGATACACTAACCTACAATTGTTTTACTCGTACTTTTAATTTAATTGTACTTTATATACCCTTACACTCTTCTGTCTGCTAAACTCAAGACTATAAATCAATTTCATTTCATGTGATTATCTAATATGCAGATGAGTGGAAGGCAAAGATATGCATGACTTTTCTTGAGTTTGCAGTATTATTATCTTAGATCACTGATAGGACTTATCGATGTTGAATGAAAAGACATTATTTCCTGTTAAAGTATACATTTTTATATGTAAATAATTTCAGCTTTCCTTATACATTAGCGTGTAATTCACTGCATTAATTATGGAGTTAGATTTATTCACTAGTTCCCCCATAACAGGTAATATGCTGGACAAAAGAATACCAAAAAGGTCTGCTTTTTAGTCTTGATGTCATTGTGTTGAACCAGTACTAGGACATGTGAATAGTTTCTGTAATAATAATGCAATGAAGACCCTGTCATGAGGCATTCAAGGGATACTTTAACAAAGAACTAATAGGCCATGATGGAGCTTATATTGCTATAGCAAGCATTTTTGATTGAGGTCAGAAAATGGACGTTCTTTTAATCTACATATTGTACATCCTTTCTGTTTCTGTCTCGTTCCACTACAGTTGCCAGGTCTTACAACTCTAAGAGCATTTGATTATAGATAAGTGGCACAAGGTGTGAGTGATACTGTTTTACTCTACCAAATGAAGATACCATAAGTTAAGACTTGGTTAGATTTCAAAATATGAGGCATTCTGTTCTTATATACGAGTATGCTAGCAACATGTTATTTCTGAACATTTTTCCATACAGCTTTGTTGTTTTTAAAAACCTGCAAATATATTATGTGAAGAAGTTTGATAAAGAGCCCTGATGATTTTGGTCACTTGAATTAAATATTAAAATATTTAATTGTCTTATCAGATATCGCATTTTCTTGGTTTACTTTTTTATTTCCTTAGTGGTGCTACGGTAGCGTTGCCACCTCACAGCAAGACGTTGTGCCATTCGATTCTCAGCTAGAGTGTCTTCTGTGTGAAGACATGCATGAATGGGCATACCTTCGTTGAAGGTTGTGCGTCAGGGCTGGCAAACTCGGCACGTAAAAAATCTACTGCCAATCATTAGCGGACCGGAGTTCCGCTGTGGCGACCCCTAACTGGGAAAAGCCGAAAGACA
Source organism: Protopterus annectens (assembly GCF_019279795.1). Taxonomy (NCBI): domain Eukaryota; kingdom Metazoa; phylum Chordata; order Ceratodontiformes; family Protopteridae; genus Protopterus; species Protopterus annectens. Next base: position 1,876,322,289 of record NC_056739.1, read on the forward strand.
CAAACAAACAAACTTTCATATTTCCTTAGTGTCAGACTTGACTGACCTGTGATCCTTTTTAACACATACTTTTCCACTGATACCCTTTTAATCCCGTGCTTCTGCCCCTCACCTTCTTCAATGACCAGTCCTAATTGTCTGTTTGGTATTATGTAGAAGCTAGTTTTGATTAGTCTGTGTTGGGGGGGTATGTTTCTTGTTATCCTTTGTTTAGTACAGGAGATCTTATATTTATGAAACCTAAGACTGCAGTACTTCCAGTCTACAAAACAGGAAAAAAAAAAAAAAATATATATATATATATATATATATATATATATATATATATATATATTTTTTTTTTTTATTCATTTAAACGTTGTTAACTCAGTTAAGTGAACTGGCCCAATGACCATTTTTAGCTACAAGACACAGAAATGTAGACAACTAAAACAATATAACAGTACACTGCTAAATATACAAAAATGTAAAATTAGTTGCTGGAAAAAAAACACAGAAAGCCAAACAACAAAAGCTGTTCTGGAGTCTCCTGGCAGCTGCTACTAAAGTTACTACAAAAAAAAAGCTGAATACTGAATTTGGTATCTACGTTCAATTAATTTTTAAATGTAACATTAATACTATGTAAAACTGAAAAAGCAGTGATCAGAAAGATCTATAAATCATACTAAGACTTTTAGCAGTTGGTGTAACCTTGAAATGTTGCTATCGGAATACCAAGACTCTTAATGTGTTAAATGTATAAGATTACCTTGATGACTCACTGTATTCCTAACATTGTGTCATTTTGAATTTCTTCTTTTTGTGTATATATTATAAATATGTTAAATTAATTAAAATTTTCGTAAAAAAATGAAAAAAAAACACAGCACTGCATAATAAAACAATTGTTAAAGTACAAAACTGCAATGTTCCACAGAACAGTTCTGACTCAACTTTTAAGTCAACTGGGATATTGCAAAATCTAAATTCAAGCATAGATCAGAGAGACTAGAATGACAGAATATCAATGTCAACTCAAATGTTCAGAACAGAGTGATAGCAGGAAGATTATTGCCAGTACTGATACAGAGATAATCTTTATCAAATTGTATATTTATAGACATAGAAATTAAGTTATAAATAGCATCGGAAGGTAGGGTTGGAGGTCCCTCAAACTGTTCTGGTTCAAAATTAGAAAGATTTCATGTATTTCTTCCTGTGATATGACTTTTAAAATCATTGTGCCAAAAGCACACCACCATCTTGACCATCTGACTTGCTGTGCAGATATTCTAATATGGCCTCAAAGAAGACTTGATTTGGGTTAAAAATGCCATACCAACATTTATAGTGCTCTTTAATTGACTGCTATGTTGCTCTGAGCATTACAAGATTCCCCTTCCTATCGCAGCTGAGATAGATGACTATTCTACAGTTCATGTGTTGCTATCTGGCTGATCCTTCATGTCAGGTCACTTATCAAATAGGTTCATAGGTTCATAGATCCATACATTTTGCAACATACATGAGCCAACTACATCTTTACCAACTTTCCAACCAGTATTTTTTTTTCTTTTAATAGTGATGTCAGATATGTAGCACTTGTGTCTTTTCAGAGTGAATCACCAGGTATGTATCCCTTAGCTCAGATATATCTTAAGTATTTTGGCATTGTCAAGAGACTCGCTTAGTCACACAGGAGTGCCAATCATACATCCAGGCCCTTGGGTACCTATAAGGGAGAATCTGTATTTGTCAGAAGTGCCATCACTTCATATCAAATTACCAGCAATTCTAACTTGGATCTACTAGTGATCAAAATCACTATTAACAAATCCAGTTATTACTTAATCACTGGCTAAAAATTCATGTCAATGTCTCCCACAGCTTACAGAAAATTACCTTAATACAATTGTGGGGTAAAACATGAAGCTACATTTTTTCTTGCTAGGAGATGTCTCAGCCCCCTGTTTGTAAATGTTTCATCTCCCAAGGCCCTGCTTACACTTATCAAGGGTAATAGAATTTGTCAGAGATTTGGGATGCATGGCTAGGTTTAAAAAGGTCCAAGTGGTCAATAGCCTAGAACCTATGAACCTATGGGACTTCAGTTGCCCATGCATTATTGAAATAATATGTATTTTTAAAAAATTGTTAATACCAATGCTTGTAAACAAATTATAAAACAACCCACTTGACGTTCTGATATCCTTCACCTGCTCCTTGCCAACCTAGCCCCAGTTTGTACCTCACCATGCATATCCCTATCCCTGGTTAAATCTCACCACAAAGTGGTTACCTACTCTGTCAAACTTAATGGTACCACTGCACCACCAAATGAATCCATTTTTATGCACTTTGCATGCCAAACCTACATCAGTTTGTAAAAGAGCTATGCAAAATTCCCAACTATCCCCCAAAATAGATACAGCTTGGAATGCTGCATCATTCACTTCCAGTATTTACCAGCATCTAAACAGTTGCATAAAAAAGCCAGTACATGTCAGCCCTAAACTAAACATAGCATTATATAAACATAATGTTAAGCTCAGAAACATACATTTATGGTAGAACACACATACTGTAAAAAGTTTTACAAAAGAGTGGAAAATAATGGAAATTTGTAAGAAATCTCCATCTCCTTACCTCAAACCCCAATAAACTATATCGGCAAGGAACTTAAGAATACCATTAAGAAAATGTAAAACAGAGTACAAACTTAAAATTGTTAACGATGCCAAAGAAACTACCAGTCTTTCTTCAGTTATGTCAGGAAATTAAGGAATAATATTTGCAATGCACTCAACTCATTCATAATAATATTACATATTTCAATCTAAAGGGTTTACCTTGATTGACCTACTCACATTGTTACTCACACTATCCCTGGAATTTTAATTACCCATGTAATCACCTTGGAACAAGTCTCAGAATCACTGCCACAAGGAAAAAATAGTGTCTCTATGGGAACAGGCAGCATAAGAGATTTGTCTCATCAGTGCCCAGTGTGACCTATCAGAGCCTCTACTAAAACTGTTCAGCATAAGTCTATCCACAGGGTTTATATCTGATGTTCTGAGAACAGCCAATGTGGCTGCTATATACCAGGGTGGTCCTTCTTCGGACCCAGGTAATTTAGGCCCATCAGCCTCACCACCCTTATATGCAAAGCCATGGAATTCATCATAGCACAACTCATTTGTGCAGACATGGGCAACTTAATTGAATTAGAAACCACCCAGTTTGTTTTGTGAAGGGTAGGTCCTATTTCCTGAAGCTAGTAAATTTCTATCCACTGGCAGTGGTTACTCAGCGCATACTACTTATCTTTTCCGGGCCAAGGCTTTTGACATCATCCTCTCTGCTGGTGTTATCGAAGCATTAGACAAACTTAATCTAACCCTTACATTGCCCAATGGATTGCAAGCTGGCTAGCCAGCAGTTCCCAAGTAGCAAAAGTTGCTGGTACCCTGTCTCTTCATAAAAATTAACTCAGCACTTGCTCCTAAAGCATTTTGTATACAGGTAAAGCACTCTTAAACAAACAAAAGTACTTCATTCACCTAAATTCTGTTGAGTACACATCTCCCTATAGGTCCTTTCTGACTCAGATACACAGCAATCTTTTTCACTATTTCTAGCATGTCAAAGGGTCAGTTGCTGGCATCCTCTCCTGTTCAGCTGGTGAATCTGGGAATCTTGAGGCAATGTTACAATTGCCTTTTGTACACAGACAACCCTCTTCTCCTCCCAACAAATACAAATATATGCGAGAGATGCAACTATATAGCCAAACTGGAGGCTGAGCTCTCTCAATTCAGTACTGGCAAGACCAGTCAGGAGGAGAAGGTAACCACGCACACCACAAACCCAGTCTCACATAGAACTATCACAACTGCAAACCAAACACATAAACACACAAAAACATACTCGGAGGCACTGATTAAAAATTTACCAAAACAACAGAGGCCTCCAAAGCAGACACCCAAGCAACCGCCACCTCAAGACATAGCACATGCAACACATAGTTCACAAAGTAGTGTGCTAAACAGTCACAGCCCTTAAGGCCAAACAACATGCCAGACACACTTGTAATAGGTGACTCCATAGTCAGGCACACTGACGTCCCGCTCACCAGACTGAACAAGGAGAGGGTCACAGTAAGCTGCCTGTCGGGAGCTAGAATCCGCCACATAACACAAGCACTCAGGTCACTCCACAGCAAGTACAAATATGACTCAGTCATTGTACATGCCGGTGTGAACGACCTGAGACGTACCTCCCTGGACTACATGAAAAGAGACATAGAGGAGCTCTCTGATTATGTAGCCCAGGCCAGTATGACCCTGACCCTGAGCAGCATCTTACCCTCACCAAGAATGATGCCACAGTACAAAGACAAAATGATCAGTTTTAACAACTGGCTTAATTACTGGTGTCATTCTAAGGGGATCCAGTGTCTGTCTGCTTGGGATGACATGCTTGACAAGCCATGCTGCTTTGCAAGGGATGGCTTGCACCTGTCACCCCTGGACTTCCGGATATTGGCCAAGGCTCTTGCCACCCCATAGTGCCTTTTTTAGGCAAGGCTCAAATGACAAACCTACCTCCCTAGAAAACACAAGTGGAAAAAAACTAAGGGTAATGCTGCTCAATGCCAGAAGTCTAAACCTCAAGATGCACGCCCTCGAAGCCCTCCTCAGTATGGAGAACATTGATGTCTGTGCAGTGACTGAAACCTGGTTCAAGGCTCCTGAGAGCACCCCAGCACTATCAAGTTTTACCTCATATCATGCTTTCCGGCCCCAAAACTTGGACCGAACCACAAAAGGAGGGAGTATCCATTTTCATCAAAGATACCCACACCTCCAGGTTAGTGGCAACGCACGAAGCATCGGAGACTATCCAGGTGCAACTAACCATAGGCAAAACTGCCTTACAGTTTGTAGCATGCTACAGACCACCCTCTCAAACTCAGGAACCCCACACAGCCTTCCTGAAGACACTGGAGAGTATGAATGTCTCTCCAAATACCATCATTTTGGGAGACTTCAACTACCCAAACATAGACTGGGAACATTACTCAAGCCCCAACACCCTAGCCCAAAGGTTCCTAGAATTCATAAACTCAAATGCAATGGAACAACTAGTCACCAGGAGGAGACAATATACTAGACCTGATCATCACAAACATGGGGACAAAATGCTCCACACCGGAAGTACATCCCTCTTTGGTAAGATCAGACCATAAATTAATCTCACTGGAAATCCACATCCTGCCCCCACCCCCTGCACAAAAGACCACAGTGAAGAACTTCTCAAAAGCAAACTTTACACTTCTTAAGACTGAAGTGGTATCTTTCAAGGCCCCTGGGCCAGTGGAAACCACAACCCACACTGCTGAATCTTTTGCAAATGCCTTCTATGGGCACCTTCAAGAATGCATGGATCATGCAATCCCAAATAAAACCAAGACCCATTCCCCCAAAGGCAGGCACCCGGTCTGGTGGACCCCAGCCATAAACAAACTTTACAACAGGAGGAGGAAGCTACTACATGGCAGAGCAAAATCCCTAAAAGGGAAGGCATCTCTGATCAGTACTAGCAAAAAACTACGATCACTCATAAAATCATCCAAGGCCAACTTTGAGAGAAAAATCGCAAAAGACACAAAAGACAATCACAAGGCCTTCTTTAGCTATGTTAGAAACCTGGGTGGAAACTCCCAGATATGCTCAGAGTTAGTCCAAAATGACACAAAATACACTGAACCCACTGACATTGCCAACATTCTGGCAGACAGGTTCAGTGCAAATTTCTCCTCCCCCTCCCCCCCAAAAGGAGAAATAACCATCCCAGCAGAGTGTAGCCTCCCTAACATCTCAGATGCCCAGATGAGAGCTGCCCTCTCTAAAGCTAAAAACACAGCATCAATGGGACCGGATGGTGTCCCGGGCTGTGTGCTACATGAACTCCAAGAGGAACTAAACCCACACATAAGGCTGCTGTTTAATCTTAGCCTTACTACAGGATACGTACCCAAAGAGTGGCGTACGGCAACAGTGGTCCCACTTCACAAAGGTGGTGCTTCTACGGACCCTGGAAATTACCGCCCCATAAGCTTGACGAGCCTGGTCTGCAAAGCTATGGAGAGGATCATTATGGAACTCATAAACAAAGACATTGGGGACCTACAGACATTGGATCCTACCCAATTTGGCTTTGTCAAGGGCAGATCCTGCCTTTTGAACTTGGTCGACTTTTTTGAAACAGTCACTAAGGCCATTGATGAGGGTAAGGCAGTTCACACAGCCTACCTTGACCTTGCAAAAGCCTTTGACACAATACCCCACTCGGGCATCATAGACAAACTCACCAGCTTAAATATAAACTCATATGTCACAAGATGGGTTGCAAACTGGCTCAAGGACAGAACTCACAGGGTCAGAGTTGCTGGAGCTATGTCAGACTCTAAGCCATTCACAAGCGGTGTCCCACAGGGCTCAGTCCTGGGACTCCTCTTGTTCGGCATTTATTTTTCCGAGGTACAGGCAAACATAGGAGGATTGTGGCTGACAAAGTTCGCAGATGACTGCAAACTGGGTGCCATAATTGATACTCCAGCGGACACAAACATCCTTCAGAGAGGCCTCATAGAAACGGATAATTGGTGCCAGAGCCATGGCCTTAAGCTGAACGCCAAAAAATGTATAGTCATACCCTTTGGGAAAAACAAGGTACCAACAAATTACCACATAGGCAGTAATCCATTAAGTACGGAAGAGGTAATCAGGGACCTAGGGACCCAGGTTGACAATAACCTCTCATTTGACACTCACATTGCCAAAGTGGTTAGGAAGACCTTCTATATTGCCCACCTTATCATGAAGGGTTTCACATCTAGATCAAGAGAGGTCATTGTGCCCTGTACTCTTCTCTTATCAGGCCAATGATTGAGTACAATGCCCCATTTGGGATGTATCTCACCCGACACCTGCAGCAGTTGGAAAGACCCCAAAAGTTCCTCACCAAGAGGATAAAGGGTCTTAAACATATGTCGTATGCTGCCCGACTGAAAAAACTCCAGCTCTATTCAGTCGCATACCGCCTACTCAGAGGTGATCTGTGTCTGACGTACAAGGCCATGTCCAATCCTGAATTAATGGACATGCTCCACCTTAGAAAATCCAAATCCATCAGAGCCACGAGAACAAGTGACTTAAACCTCAACACAGAAATAAATAAAACGTGCTGGAGGGACAGATTCATAACCCAGAGGCTCCCTACACTCTGGAACAGAATCCCAGTCCATGTTAGGCAGAGCCCCTCACTGACTCTATTCAAGAGAAATCTCGACGAGTGGATGGGAGATCGTAGGTTTATCCCGGGGGTCATCTCTGTGTCACTACTAGACAGAGGCATAGTAAACTAAACCCTAAAAGGGCGTAGTATTCTCATCCTAAGGGGTGGTGTAAGCCACATACACTCTGGCTAGGCTTATAAATGCCCTAGGGCAGATAGCCTAGTACGATCCTATGAACCTATGAACCTATGAACCACGTGAATCAGTGCTGAGGTCTCACTTGTTTGGCATTTACTTTGCAGATATCCATACAAATATCTCTGAAGAGTGGTTGACCAGGTTTGCCGAGGACTGCAGGCTGGGTAGTGTTATGTGCTCATCCGCTGATACTAAACTTGTCTAAAAAGAAATGGAATATGCACATAACTAGCATACTAAAGTCAGTCTCAAGGTAAATGCAGAAAAGTGAAGCAAGTGAATGTTTGAGAAAAAAAGCTGCTCTCACCTAATTTTTTTTAAGTAGTTTCCGTGTTCAAGCAGATAAAGTCATAACAAAGTTGGGTACTTATGTTGACAACTCTGTATTTCAAATTTAATGTTTCCATCATTGTCATAAAATCCTCATATCTAGCCCAGTTAATTTTCATGGGAATATCTCTAAAGATCAAAAAAAGTCATATTACCACTGTACTCTTCTCTTATCAGAGCAATCATGAAATACACACTCTAGGAACCTAAACCTTGTCACCACAATAAACAGAGCATGCTGGAGGGATAGATTCCTGTCCCAGAGACTTCCCATACTCTGGAACAGACTACCTACCTATGTCAAACAGAGCTCCTCAGTAGCACTCTTCAAGAAAAATCTTGATGATTGGATGGGTAATAGGGAATTCACCCCGGGGATCACTTCTGTGGCTCTGCTTGACAGGGGCACAGGAAAATAATTTTCTTGGGTGGCGAAAGCCAGGGTACCTTTTTGGCTAGGTTTGTATAGGCCTTAGAGCCAATAGCCTAGTACCTACCTAGGAACCTATGAACTCCTTTAGTATGTACATATCCAACCATATCACTCAACTGGAAAGGTCCAAACAGTTTTTAAGAAAAAAAAAAAACATTAAAGGACTTAAAGCCTTCAAAATTAGCACAAATCTGCAAATACACAGTAGCCTATCAGCTGATCTGAGGTAACATTCGTCTCACTTTTTAAACCATGAAAGACCCTTATTCAACCTCCAAATTCTTTGCAAAACCAGTGACTCTACAAAACCCTACTATAGACCTCAATTTTCAGAAGAAAAGAGCAAAACTCAAAAGAGGGTTAGGGTCCTAAGTCAACATATTCCTAGACTACGGTATAAGCTACCATTATACGTCAAACATTTGGCCATAAGGCAAGCATTGATGACTAGATGGGTAGACATAAATTTACACCAAGCCTATTGTGCACAGCTCTATTTGATATAGGAGGGGGACATTAAATATGTCTTCTTAAAGGTGTATGTGTTTAGGCCTCTTATGGTCTCTGTGGTTGCCTTAGTACTATTCTTACATTTCTCTCTGTCTATTTAAACTATGTATCTACCTATCAATCTGGTTATCTAATGTAACTGTCTATCTACAGGTCTACATCTGTAATCAATCTTCTAGCTAAAATATTGCTTTACGAAATATGTGTAGAATACAAATTGGTTGTCATTAATAAAGTACCACTTACATCTTTTGTATAAGAAGGCATTTTAAATGATTTTTTTCTGTGTGATTAGGCACAAATGCAGAGAAAGTAAGCAAACAATGCATAGTTATAATTTCTCACAGGCTGCTGCAATTTCTTTGTATTCTTATAGTTAGATTTCACAGAATGTCCCTAAGAAGTGAGTCAGTTAGGACAGCCAGTAAAAAAGGACTTGTAGCCATTGTTTCATCTCCATTTATTATTCTGTGCATTTTCATAAGAACTTGTGCAGAGAGGATTCAACAGGAAATTCATTCAACCTAGAGTGATATTTTATACATTTCATGCAGAGCAGAGACAAGTCTTAGCATTATCATCGAGTTTTCTACACACACACACATGCGCACACATGCACACGCACACATGCATACGCACACACAACACACGCACATACAACACACGCACACACACACACACACACACACACACACACACACACACACACACAAAACACACACACACACAGACACACGCACGTGCCTTGCATGCGCACATATGCACACAAGCGCACACCTTTATCTCTTGGGTATGAATTATGATGTATGTATCCCTTTTCGTGACTTGTTCCATCATACAATATACATCTGGAAACCAAAGACATCTATAACTGATATCCACTCTGTGGCTTGTTAATAATTTTTTTATACTTAACTTGCACATGGCACAGCAAGGTCAGTAGCATAGCAAGGGGGAGGTAAAGGAAGCAGCTGCCCTAGACTCAAGGTGTTAGGGGGCTCTGAGTGTTCTTGCATTACTTATTTATTTATTTTTTTGACAAAAATGCTGGAACAAAAAGGCACCTCACGACAAAGCACAAGTTCTTGTTTTATCTTTTTTTTGTTTGTTCTTGAGTAGAAGAGATTAGTGGGTTGTGGTTCTGTATGAAGCCAAATTTCTTTTTTTTTTTTTTTCTTCTTTGCTCTTCACTTGAAGAGCTAGGGGTGTTGCTACTTCAGGAGCTGGGACTGGGAGCTAGGTGAGATAGCTAGAGCTCTGAGAAAAACATATCTACTGCCATCTGTATGTGTCCACCATGATAACTTTTGTGCTTGTTCCATGTTTGATACATGTAATGCCATGGCAACAAACCTGATTAAGATATGTTGGGATTAAAACATTCAGGTTCACAGAAAGCCTTCATCTTATGATAATGTTGTTATAGAATTTGAAAAAGCTTGGTAAACTATCTTTGAAAACAGTGAATTATTTTGAAACAAAATCATTGTCTGGTAAGAGACGCTTTATTTGAATTTGTGTTTTATTTTTACCACCGTTTTTCGCTGTTTGTAGGAAGGATGGGATAGCTTGTAGACAGGAAGGTTTACTTCAATTTATATTTTGTTTCACCTTTAGTTTTCACTGTTGGTTGTTAGAAAGGGATAGGTTTTAGACAGGAAAACTCTAGCCATCCCAAGGGACCTAGTCAGCTATAAATTCACACAGACTGCAGAGAGGACAATCCAGAACTTATCTAAACAATCCTATCTTGATTTGTGATTTATTTATCTTTACTGTTAAGAAGTGTAACTGTGAGCGATAGTGAGCCGAAGCTACTGAGTGCATTTGCGTACAATGTAAAAGAATTACAGCTTTTGTCTGTCCTTCAGAATTTGTATGGTCAGAACAACAACTTTACTGTACTTACTTTAGTATTTAAGTGTATATTGCTTGTGTAACATTTCTCATATAATTTGATTTAAATTCTCTTTGAATTCTGTGATTACTGGTTTTGATTATTCTATTCTATTATATTTTTTATTGATTTGAAGCTAAATATGGATTCCTTAAATGTGTATACCATTAAAGATTTGCCAAAGCACAAATATCTTATTCAGTGTAATAAATGCTATGCATATTTAAAGACAACACATGATATCACTGATCTGTGTTCCTCATGTAAAAATCCAGATGAATTGTTTACCATTATTAGAAGTAACTAGACTTAATGATGATGATTGCACTTGTGCAATTGGCATGGCTTGGAGAACTGTTGCTACATACATTAGTAAATGGACTGGTGAGATAAATAATGTTAGGCAATGAAGAAACAGAACACATTTAGGAAATAATGTGTCTATTGTCTGTAAAGATCCTTTAACCCCAATGAAACAAGACAATGGCCCTGACAACTTTTGAATTCTGGATGCAAGTTTTCGGCAATCTGAGGATTCAGAGTGTTTAGAAGGCAACACAAAAAGAAAGAAAGGAAGAAGTTCACAACAAATAACAAGGAAGAAAAAGAAACTGATTAATGTCTGTAAAGGTAAGAGAATACATACTAAAAAGGATACTGCTTTGTTATGTAACATACAAACTCCAGGTAATTATAGAATTTTCCTATCAGAAAACCTCCAGTCTACAGAAAAAGACATAATTTTTCCAAAAGAGAAGATAGAAAAAAGAGGCAAGGGGCAGGTGAAAATTAAGAAATCAAAATTGACCGTGGAAGGATTGAAGAACATTACTGTAACAAAAAAGAGCAAGACAGATGTTGACTACATGGCTCAAGCTGTGGATGTACAAAACCAGCTGGATAAGAATTGTATGCTTACAAATTTAATACAAAATGAAAACAGTGGGATTAATAAGATTAATGGTGATGAAGATCATTTTTTGTAACAACTGATAGAGCAGATATTACTGCATTAGAAGTTGAAGGTTCTTCATATCTGGTCAGAAAACATATTATTGTAATTGGAGATTCTGTTATTAGAGGAACCAATACTTATATTTGCAGATAAGATTATGAACATCAAATAGTGCTATGCTTGCCAGGAGCAAAAATAGATGATGTGAAAAAAGCCTTGGAACACCTTAATGTAAATACGGAGCTGTTTTTATTCATGCTGGTACACATGATCTCATAACTTTCAGCCCTCTTAGATAGTATAACTTGTACTGTTGTTAGGACATATTTTTCATAATTCACATGTAACAAAGACAGCCAGGTCACTGTGAACGGAAAGATTTTTTGGGTAAATACTTACATGGAAAAAAATGTGTGTTTTAAAAAATGAGAATGGTTAGAGCATCCAAGCCTAGTTTGGGGCACACAAGTTCAGACAGGATGGCATACATTTGTCAAGATCAGGGAAGAGGACTTTTACAGCAGATATTTTGAAATATTTGACAAACACTAAGCAGGATTTTTGCCTGGTCAAAAATTTAACAGTTCACAGATAGCAACATTTGATGCATCTCTGATGGTTGTTAATGGTTGATTACATGGCTCAAGCTGTGGATGTACAAAGACCATTTATTTTTTAAACCATTCCATAGTACAACCTCGGCCCTCCTCTCCTTCTCTAATGTCAGTAACCAACACCAAAACAATGATAAACTTTCCTTCGCTTTCTTTCTCGATCTTTCAAAAACCTTTGATATGGTAAACCACCAAATACTCATAAACACTTTGAAATCCATCTCCCTAGAGGACCAAGCCATCCAATGGTTTCAGTCATATCTCAGTGGTGGACAACAGGCTGTCCTATGGCAGAGCAAACTATCCACCCTTTTACCCATCACTCTCGGAGTACCCCAAGGCTCCATACTAGATCCACTATTATTTTCCATTTTCATCAATGATTTGTATAAGTTCATCCCAAATGCAACATGCATTCAATATGCGGATGACTCCACTTTAGCATGCTCCAAAACTTCATCTACAGAGTTGCAGATTCTATCTCAAAATACTTTTAACACAGTTGAAAATTGGCTCCTTAACCATTGTCTCATGTTAAATCCTAATAAAACCAAATTGCTGCTTTTCTCCCACACTCACAGGTCTGCCCCTATAACCTTTACATTAAAATCCAACAACGGCACCATTATTTCCCCAGATTCCTCAACCAAACTGTTAGGAGTTATAATAGATAATTACCTTAAGTTTGATCTGCATATCTATAAAATTATTAAAACAGTTAATAAAAAATTGGCTCACTATATAGGATCAAGCCCTTCTTAATGCCATTAGCCAGAACTGTAATTGCTCATACACATCTACTCTCCACCATCCCCTATGCTTCTCCTCTATTTACAAACCTCAGCAAAACTGATCTTAATAAACTTTCTAGCAGCTACAATCAACATTGCTAGATTTGCTACCGGTGCAGCCTACAGAACTCATCACTGTCTTAACCTAAATCTACTAGGATGGCTTGAACTGCCTAACCTACTTCAGGTTAACCAACTAATAGTTGCACACAAGATCCTGTACCAACCAGATAACACACTCATACTTAAAAACCTCATCACCCCCTACAGTAACCTTACCACACTTCATTCATCTGAAAGACTACTAGTTCAAACTCTCAAATCTAACAACACAGCTGGTAAATCTCTATATGCTAACTCTGTTGACAAAACTTGGAATTCTCTTCCTGCTAATCTTACATCTGAACTCTCTCTACCTCAATTCTAGGAAAGTCTGATTCAGTACTTTAAAAAATGATGGCTATGTCCTTGTCCTAATCCAGACTAACTCTAACCATCACTCGTGTGCACATGGAGGACTTCTGCCTGCACTTTATTGTTTCTTACCTTATAAATCTTATGATCTCCTTGGATCTACTACCAGGTTAGCCTACTAGGCATTCAATATCCTATCATTCTTAAAAACACTGTGTAGAATTTTCCATCTGAGTAAAAATGTAATGATTTGTTTATGTATCTGTTTTTGTGTTTGTTTACATCTGTATAAAAATCCTTTTATTTGTGTTTTATTTTGTGTTTTAAACTGCAAAAATGTGACAGTTTGTTGAATGTCATTTTGGAGCCTTTCTCCCTGGGACTCCACTGAAAATGGACATGTATCCAGTTGGACTATCCCAGTAAACAAATGTAAAATAAAATAATAAATAAATAATAATGTTAGGAGCATTAATAATATTTTTTTGGGAAAAATTTGCTATTTTTCCACAAGACTAATGTTATATTTTGTAAAACATGGCTAAAGAACAATGACTGGAAAGCAGTTCTTCTTTTTCCTTTGTCTGTTCCCATTAGGGGTCGCCACAGTGGATCATCTGTTTCCATTTTTTCCTGTCCAACCACCTGCATGTCCTCTTGAATCACATCCATAAACTTTATCTTAGGCCTTCCTCTTTTCCTCTTACCTGGCAGCTTCATCCTTAACATCCTTTTCCCAATCTATCCATCATCCCTCCTCAACACATGTCCATGCCAACACAATCTCGCCTCTCTGGCTTTGTCTCCAAACTGTCCAACCTGGGCTGACCCTCTAATACACTTATTCCTAATCCTGTCTACCCTTGTCACACCCAGTGCAAATCTTAACATCTTTAACTCTGCCACATCCAGCTCTGACTCCTGCCTTTTTGTCAATGGCACTGTCTCCAACCCATATAACAGCTGGTCTCACTACCCTCTTGTAGACCTTCCCTTTCACTCTTACTGGTGCTCGTCTGTCACAAATCACTCCTGACACTCTTCTCCACCCACTCCACCCTGCCTGCACTCTCTTCACCTCTCTTCTACACTCGCCATTACTCTGAACTGTTGATCCCAAGTATTTAAACTCATCCACCTTTGCCATCTCTTCTCCCTACATCCTAACCATTCCTCTGTCCTCCCTCTCATTCACACACATATATTCTTTCTTAGTCCTGCTGACCTTCATTCCTCTCCTCTCTAGAGCATATCTCCATCTCTCCAGGGTCTCCTCAACCTGTTACCTGCTCTCACTACATATCACAAAGTCATCTGCAAACATCATAATCCATGAGGATTCCTGTCTAATCTCGTCTGTCAACCTGTCCATCACCACTGCAAATAAGAAAGGGCTCAGAGCTGATCCTTGATGTAATCCCACCTCCACCTTAAACGCATCTGCCACTCCCACTGCAGATCTCACCACTGTCATACTACCCTTGTACATATCCTGTACCACTCTTACATATTTCTCTGCCACTCCTGACTTCCTCATACAATTCCACAACTCCTCTGTAGGCACCCTGTCATATGCTTTCTCTAAGTCCACAAAGACACTATGCAACTCCTTCTGGCCTTCTCTGTTCTTCTGCATCAACACTCTCAGAGCAAACATTGCATCTGGATGGCACAGTGGTGCAGCGGTAGTGTTGTTGTTTCACAGCAAGAGGTTCTCCGGTTCGATTCTCAGCTGGGGTGCCTTCTGTGTGGAGTCTGCATGTCCTCCCTGCGTTCATTTGGGTTTCCTCCAGGTGCTCTGGTTTCCTCCCACATTACAAAGACATGCATCTGGAGCATTTCTCCCCAGGCCTCTGCTGAAAACTGGCTTTGTTCCAAGTCGGACTTTCCCGGTTAACAAATGTTAAATAAATAAATAAAAATAAAAAAATCTGTAGTGATCTTTCCTGGCATGAAACCATACTGCTGATCACTAATATTCACCTCCCTTCTTAACCTAGCTTCTACTACTCTGTAGTAGAACACAAGTTGGGTATGTGATGGATGAGAAAGAAAAATCTGGGTGTAAGATGGATTAGAAAGAATGTTGGGTGTGCGATGGATGAGAAAGAAAAATTTTGGAGTGAGTTGGATGAAGTGGTGATGACTGGAAACCAGTTCTGTCAGGGTATAAATGATTTTACTATAAACAGACATTCTAACATTAAATCAGGTGGAGGTGTTATGATAGGGATTAAAGATCGTTATGAGACCTGTGATTATTACATGTTCAGTGATAACACCAATACTACAGACTGTTTAACTGCGACAATAAAGGCAACCTTGGAACATTTAACAATTGTTGAAGTGTACAGACTACCAAAGTGAAGTGCTGATGACCTAGAGGAATTCATACATTTCTTCCATGAAACAGGAGAGAAGAATAATATTAGCTGGGGACTTAAATTTACCAGAAATGGTTTGGAATAATATTGATTTAACAACATTAGTAAGGAAATTATTCACAACATATGTTCAAGAACAACAATTGTTTCAGACTGTAAAAAAAAAATACCAGGGAATGGAACATACTAGACATTGTTTGTGTATCTAAAAAATTATTGTTACTTTAAGTCAAGTTTTTCCACCATTGATGTACAGTGATCGCAGGGTTATAAAGGTTAATTTCTTGCTAGATAATTCTGCCAAACTGAAATCTAAACCAATGTACAGAAGATTAATTACAGATTATATGTAAGCAAAACAGTCACTGTATAAAACTAACTGGAGCAATGTTTTCAGTGGAAAAACTGCAGATGTGGAAAGTTTTGAAAGAGAAACTGAGTGCAAAAGATAAAATGTTTGACATCAGGATCTAGGCATACAATGTCAGGTGGATATATTTCTATAAGAACAAGATACTTGATTAAGGTGAGAGATAAAAAAGATAAACTTTTGAGAGGTTGAAGTAAAACTTTGAAAACTGAAATACACAAGCTGGACAAACAAATTAAGCATGGCGTGAGACAAGATCAAGAAAAAAATTGAAAACAATTTTTATAAAGATATTGAACATAATAGGAAACCTTTTTATAGATATACAAGATGTGGAAAGAGTAAGGACATACAAATTCATAAACTGTGTGTAGATTCTAAAATGTATTCTCAGAGACAGCAAATTATAGATATATTTACAAAATGTTATTCTAGACAGTTTGGCTCCACAAAGGGGGTGATAAATTGTCCTAGTTACACCCAAGTAGCCACATAAACTGGAATCAAATTAGATTATATTGAAAAAAATGTGCAAAGTAGATTCAAACAAAGCACAGGGAGGATATGAAGTTGGTAATAATGACCTGAGAATGCTTCAGCAAGAACTTACAGTACTATTATATCTGTTATTTACTAGGTCATATAAATATGGGGAGATTCCTCAAGATTGGATACATAGGTTTATTAAACCTGTTTTTAAGGTAAAAGGGAATAGGACAACCCAGTGGCATACAGATCCTTAAGTCTACTTTTATGTTGTGGAAAAATAATGGAGAAGGTAATATTGACTACGTTATTGTCAGAAATGGATAGGTCAGGACTTGAAACCATATATCAGCATGCATATGTTGAAAATAGATCTATTATCACCTGTAACATGATATTCTATAACAATATAATAACAGCTATGAATAAAAAAATTGTGTTGTGATGTAATTCCTATAGCGTTATCTTCAGCATTTGAAAGGGTCATACACAAAACACTGATCAATAAATTAGAACAACAGGGTATCAATGTACTGTTGATAAGATGGATCGCTGCATGGCTTACAGATAGGACATGATAATTATCATACAACAATTGGACAGGTGAAATTCTTGGTTACAGTCAGGGTGCCCCACGGGGCTGTGTCCTAGGCTCTTACTTGTTTAGATTCCATCTTTCAGATCTAAATTTTTCATCTGAGATGTTCTACAGTCTACATGCAGATGACCTGAATTGGGAAGACTGATTACATGTGTTACAGATAAGGCATGTCTGCAAAAGAACTTGACTAAATTGACCATTTGGGCACAGGAGAATAATATGCTGATAAATACATCAAAAACTAGGGTCTATATTATAAGATCTATGTTTGAAAACATCGAACAACATATGGTCGACATCATATGGTTGATGTCTTCAAACATCGACCTTATAAAAAGACAAAAAAAAAAGAAATATAAAAGTACCCTAATGGGTTTATGCAGGGGGCAAGCCCCCTGCATCCCCCACACCCCCTACTACTTAAATATACCAACTCTGAGACCACACCACATTGCAATAAATGGAAATCTATCCTTACGGAGATTTCCTTTTACACACACGAGATTCTGAGCATTCAATAGTCTTGTGTCGACAATGTCAGATGCGACATTGTCGGCTTTTGGGAATATAATATAGACCCAAAAAACTAGACATATGACATTTGGGAGAAATAAACTGAAATATGAATATTTAATACAGCACATAGTGATTGAAACTGTAGATTAATTTAAGGACCTGGGTATATGGGTAGATCCAGCTTTGAGTTTTTCTAATCATATGAACCAGTTATTTGAACCAATTGGTTAATTATAGTTATAAAACTATATGTTGTATAAAAAGATTCATAAAGTTTAGGAAATCAAAAGTAATGCAGTCATTGTTTGTTAGTTACTTTAGACCCAACCTTGAGTATGGAATAACAATATGGCAACCCTAAAAGAAAACAAGCACAAGTAAGCTTGAAAGGGCACAGCGGAAATATACCAAGGACATTTGTTTGTTTGTTTGTGTCTTTCGGCTTTTTCCCGGTTAGGGGTCACCACAGCAGAACTCCGGTCCGCTAATGATTGGCAGTCGATTTTTACGTACTGGCTTGCCGGGCCTAATGCACAACCTTCAACGAAGGAACGCCCATTCACGCATGTCGCTACACAGAAGACACTCTGAGAATAGAATGGGCAACCTCTAACTGTGAGGCGACAACGCTACCGCAGCACCACAGAAGTTAATTATGAAAGACCAAATATCTGAACTTGTACAGTATCTCTTATAGATATCTAAGAGGAGATCTTATTCAATTATATAAGGCATTTAGAGTCAACTATTTCTGGGAATGTTTGGGTTTATTAAAACATATTATTGAATAATTAGACAACCTATGTAGAAGATTCTAAGGGAATAGTACAAAATAAGCAATTTATTGATGAACCTAAAAAAGTTTTACAGAGAATTGGGAAACAAGGTAAAAGGAACTGAAAGGCCACTAAAAAAGAAGAAATAGATACATTTTGGGGAAGTATTTATGAAGATCCTGTGGAACATAACAAAGATATTAAATGGACAGAAGAGGTAAAAGGAAGAATATGAAGTTTAAAGGTACAGGATATGAAATGGGATGAAGTAACAGCCAGAGAGATTGAAACAAAGTTAAGAAAAGCCTCAAATTGGAAAACCCCAGGCTGAGATGCAGTACCTAACTTCTGGCTAAAAGTATTAACATCTTGCACGAAGATTTAGCCATGAGTAAGAACTATTTATATGCACATCCTGAACAGACACCAATCTGGCTAACAACAGGTAAAACAATGCTCTTACTGCAGAGTGAACCTGTAAGCTAATAACTTGCCTTCGGATGATATATAAACTATACATGGGAATTAATGCTGACAGAGTTTATAGTCATTTAGAAGAAAACTCAATTATAGCAGTAGAAAAAAAGGGCAATAAAAGAAAGTCATATGGAACAAAGAATCATTTGTTGTTAAATAAAGTCATAGTGGAGAACTGTGAAATTGCTCAGAAGCTAAGTATGTCATGGATTGACTATAAAAAAGCATTTGACGGTATCCCACATTCATGGATAAAGGAATGATTAAAAATGTATAAGATAAACCCTACATTGTTAAACTAGATTACAGTGACCATGAAACAGTGGCAGACCACTTTGCAATTAAGCCATAATAAAGGACAAATTATTATTCCAGGGATAAAAATTCAAAGGTGGATATTCCAGGATGACTGTCTGTCATGGCTACTATTCTGCCTTGCCCTTAACCCATTAAGCTGTCTAACAGCTTAGCTCATGGCTTTAATTTGGCTTCTAGAAAACAACAAAGTGTAAAGACTACTCATCTTCTCCTTGTTGATTATTTAAAACAGTATAGCTCATCAGATGAGGAACTGAAAGCATAACTGCAAGCTGTCAAAATTTTTGCAGATGATATAAGTATCATTTGGTCTTCATAAAAGTGCAAAAGCAACCTTTAAAGCAGGAAAACTGCAGCACTAGGAAAACATCAGTTTGGGACAAGAATGTGATATAAAAGAACTTGAGCAAGAAGGCATGTATAAATATTAAGGGATTGATGAAGGATCAACAATAAAACATGAAAAAAATGCGAATAAAACTTAGTAAGGAATACTTTAGAATACTTTAATCCTGAAAACAGCATTGACATCTAGGATCAAAATCCAAGCTATAAACCAGTCTGCCCTTCCTGTCCTAACTTACAGTTTTGGAGTGATTGACTGGGCCCAAAACATGTTGGATAGATTAGATAGCAAAATAAGAAGGATACGTCATGCTCACCAAATGATTTATAAAAATGAGTGCATACCAAGATTATATACAGCAACAAACCACTCTGTAGCCGATATCCTCCAATCTCTATATAGAATCTGGTTTATTAAAAGTCCAAAAACCCGTACAAAGGTGAAAAAATCCAGTAAAAAACAAGATTATATATTCCCGGTTCCGTGGGAGGGATGGACCTCCTTGAAATTGATTACGTGTATAGATCTGCAATCGTGGGATTCCACACCTATCTACTGACCTCACAAGACCCAAACATAGTAAATGTTTTGAAACATGAGGAGAATAAATCTAAGATGACGTCTCTGCTTAATCTAGCAGTAGCATATCGGCATCAATCAGGAAAAGAAATCAAACCAGAAGTAAATAAAATTCAGGCAGCAACTGAATGTGCCAAAAAACAAAATAAAAAATATACAGTGAAAGACCAGATGAGAAGGCAAGAAATGTGAAAATGCATAAATATAGTTACAAGTATAGAAAACTTCTGGAAGAATTACATGTTGATCAGAAATGACGACAGGAATGGTTAAGGAAAGGCAAATTCAAACCAAGAGGTGAAAGGTTAACACTGGCAGCCCATGATAGTAGGCTACATACATGCTGGTTTACAAAGTCCAATGGACATGTGGGAGAAACAGATAAATGTAGGTTTTGTAAAACCAAATTGGAAACAGTCACACACCTCGTTGCTGGTTGTGACATACTAATGGCAGAAGGACTGTATGCTGAAAAGCATAATAATGTGGCAAGATTGTTGCACTGGGGATTGTGCAAACATTATGATATTGAAGTGGCTGAAAAACACTGGAAACATGAGGCACAAAGCATCATAGAAAATGATGAAGTCTGCATCACATGATATCACCCATTGCCAACAGTTCAAAAGATAGATGCTAGAAAACTGGATATAGTGATCCATGAAAAGAAGACAAAAGTAGCATTATCATTGAAATTCTCACACCCAGTGACTACACTGTCTTGCAAACAGAGAGACACAAAGTAATAAAGTTTCAGGATCTACAGATACAAATGAGAGCAGTGTAGAAGAAAGCTACAGAGAAAGTTTGAGAAGTAGGAGCAACGGGTCTTATAAAAAAGAATCTACAATCATATTTAGATAAGTTACCAATATATGCAACCCATACGAATTGCAGGAGTCATTACTGGGCACATTGTGAGTGCTGCATATACTGCCCATCTTTATTCATGTGTGCTAACCCGAACCATGCTGCTACTGCTAACCCAAACCATATATCAAAAACCCTTTCACCAATACTACTTTTGTTCAGACAAATTGTGTTAAAATATACATTTATTTTTTTGAATTGAACAATCACAAACAGATGTACAAAAGTCAATATAATGTGCATCTCTGTTTCTGCACATTGATATTTTATACAATACTAATATTATTTAACTACAGAGAGATATAAATTGATATGCACACGTATACATGTAAATACAGACACACATACACATACACTCACACGTGTGTGTGTGTTTCTTCAATAGAGTTACAGAGTTTAGTGAGTTGTATTTTTGTTTAAATATTTATTAGTTGATTGCAAGCTATTTTAAACATAAGAACATCCACTGCTACTTTTTGGTGTGGATGTGCTTGTGGTTATGGTAAGTATTTTTTTTTTATATTTTGTTTTGTTTATAGTCTTAAAACTGTCAGACACACCAGACTTTTCAGCATTAGGCCTGTAAGTGTGTGCTCAAGTGTTTGTTGGTTAGGTTTAGAATGAGAGCTAGAGAAAGGTATAGATTTTGAGTTGTGTGTAAAGATACTGGAATGAGTATGTAGGCATTTCCAGGTTAAAGTCAGAGTAAAGGCTGGGTAAAGGGATAGATTTAGCTTTGTGCACATGCAGTGGTGTATTGAAGTGTCTGTGTATGTGTCTTATGCAGTTGCACTGTTAGGGAAAACAGCGTTTGGGTTAGCAAAATGAGTAAGATGAAGTTATTGACATGGATATTTCATGTCTTGTACTTGTTTTGAAAAATATTTTTCTTTATCTTCCAAAACAAAATCCACAAGCAAGTCAGCGGCCTTATTATGTGAGTCCAGGATTGCCCCTAATTTTGCTAATATGGTAATGTCTTTATATATTCTACAATGCTTTTTAAATCTGTAAAAATATATTTCTTATTAATAATATATTTTTATTTTATTTTGTAGCTGTGATAGATCAACCATTTGAACAAATTTATTTTTAAATAGATCTTGAATTGCCATTCAGATAAGATTGTGTGTATAGACTCTATGGTTTATGAATGCTTTATGTTGGGGGCCCTTCTGTAAACAAAATAAGGTTGGATCAAAGCATTTCTACCAAGTTGTCTGCATTTGAAAGAAAGTTCCCATTGTTTTTAATACAATTTCTAATGGTGGGAGAATCAACCCATTTAAAACCACTGCATGATCAAACTGTTGTGGCCACTGTAGATTAGCAAGTTTAGGGAGTTTACCCTTGCCCAAAATGGGTACTTATTTATTACCCAACCAGTGATAACCTCCTGTGCAATTTCAGTAAGAAAACTATTGAGATAATCACTCTGTTTCAACGTGTCAGTAACAAGACAACTTACTTTGAGGATGTATGAATGTCTGATTGTATTATGGCTTATCCGGACTTTTGGCCTGTGACAGGGCCCCTCTTTGTATAGTTGGGTAGCTACTGGAAAAGTGGAGGCAGGAATTTGAAAATGTAGGTTTCCAACACATTTTTGAAGAAAATCTATTATGTTCTTTCTTCTTGCATATATGAACATCTAAATAATTAATAATATCAAGTGAATAATTATAGAGCTCAAGACAGGGTTAAGAAATGTAATGTCTTTCAGAAATGCTCACATTTTCCTTTTGTGTCGGAGCATAGAATGAAAATATCATCCAGATACATGCCACACAAAAACAACGACAAATCTCTATTATATGCTTAAAATATCTAAACAAAAATACAATCTAAAGATTTTAAAATACAGCAGGATCTACAATAAGAGAGTTACAGACCCAGTAGTCGTACAAGTCAACGTTTTAATGGACCCACGTACAAAAATGGACACACACACACACACACACACATGTATGCTTACATAAACACCCACGTGCGCGCACACACACACACACACACACACACACACACACGCACACATGCACACATGCACACAGACACACACAAATTCAACTTTTCTGTGAGGAACAACCCTCACTCACCAGCAATCTTGAAGATTTCTGTCAGTTTTCAATTGCCCTGCTCTTGCAGATACAACCTTCTTAAGCAGAAGCACATAAACATTTTTTTAAATGCAGATTTTTCAGCTTTTCAAATTAATGTGCATTCTTTGTGTATTGCGTGTTTCTTGCCCCAGTGAATTCTTTACTGTCTCTTCTTTAAGCATCTGCTCCAAGATGAGATTTTTTTGTTCTTTTAGTACTTATCAATCAGCTGACATTGAGAATGGATTTACAATAGCTGACTTTGTTTTCTCATCAGACCAAATTCCAGTTGTATTTATTTCACTATTAGTAAGTAAATTCTCTGATTACACAGGCCAGTTATTAGCAGTACAGAGTTGATTTATTTAAAATGCCCATTGCATAGCGTAACTTGGTTCAGACTATGTGTGGTTGTACTGAGGACATTTTCTGGAACAATCACTGATATGGACTTTTCACGTGAAAACTAGTATATGTATGTTCATACATATGGTATTTTTAGATGATTACATTTGTGTAACTTGTGATGTTTCTCTTTACCTTTCACAATTTAATTATTGTACAATTCTTTTGAAACCATACCAAAAGGCACACTGTTTAACAATCTGGCCAGATGTTTTACTTATTCTCCAGAGCAGATATGGGATATTTTCCTTTATATTTTTCCCTAGTCTGCCAGGTAATTAGTGGTTGCAAATTCTTTTCTTACTTAATTTCCACTAATCGAGTCTTTTGAGGTGGGAAATGTAGTTTACATGTAAACAGACAGCCAAAGCAGTCAAGTACTTGTGAGTATTTTAGAAGCCTAATTTTTCTGTGTCTAAGGTTTCAGCAAACAAAATTGAAGAATCATTCATTTGCATGACACGTATGTAGCTGTCCTTGTTTGTATTACACAAGCAAATATCCTTGTCTTAACAATTATCTGGTATTTAAGCTACTGTGCAGGTGCTATGAAAATAGTTGTTTAATTACTGTCATTATTAGGTAGTCTTGTATTTGTCTAATTCATCTGACAGCAGTATATAAAACTTGTGATGTTAGCAAGCTACAGACATTAGAAACTTAATAATACAAATTATTACAGCTAAAATGTACTTATATAAAAAAAAACTTACTATAAGCTCTGACATACATACAGAGTGTTCCACAGCTTTTTGAAACCATTTACACTGTTTCTTGAGATGCAATATTTCAAGATAATAAAAAGGCTACAGATCATGTTCCACTGAGACTCTGAGGTTGTGAAGCTGCTACAGAAAAGACATGCTTTATTAATAATATCTCCTAACAGTCTAAAAAGAAAATAATACACTAAAACTGCAGACAATTTTCAGTTGTTTATTTACTTACTTATGCTCTCATGGTTTGGGTCAGTTTACAACCTTGATATGTAGGCTTCCAAATATGAACTGCCTTTATGTGAAATACTTTTGCCCATAGTTTCACATAGGGGAGATGCCAGTTGCTAATGCATGACTAAAGGTAGCTGTCAAAAGTGTTGACATTTTTGTGGTAATCTGGTTTAGTTGTACAGGACTGTCTTCACCAAAACTTCAAGACTTTAGTGCAGTAATGCTACTCCTAGTCTTAATTCTGCCTTCCTAAAAGTCCATGTTTGAATTTAGTCATTACTAAAGCAAAATGAAATCTACCAAAGGGGATATTTTATAAATCAGTTTGCACGATTGTATGAGACACTGTATATCAAGCATATAATAAAGTTATAAACAATATTTTTATTGATGTTGTTACCTCATCTCTTCGTCTGTTAGAAATTTTTATGCTGAAGGCCAGGGCACGCTCACTGCACAACCAGTCAAGCTTGAAATCATCACAAACAGAGTGCAGCTGTAATATACTCACCTTCATCTCTGACATTATTGCACAGCCTCTGTACCATCTGCTAGCATATTCAGGTGGCACTTCCTCTACTCTGAGAGGAAAATGTTCTGCTTTTCCATTCCCTGAAATTCTTCTTAGAGTTTGCATTGAAGAAAAGCAGTGTTATTAAGTTTTCAACTCTTTTATCTTTTTGGAAGAATTTCTTATTTTCATTGCATACAAAGATCGTAACAGTGTTTCAGTTTTTTTCTTACATGGTATCTACATACTGAATGCTGAATAACTCAGTTTATATGTGAACTTACCTGCAATTGTAAAGGTAGTTTATGAGCACTGTCTCCCGCTGTAGAGTGTGTCAGGGCTTTATTGTACCTACCTCATATCACACCAGTTTTATAAATGCATTTATTCCCACACCAAGCCCTTCAGTTGCATACTTAAAAGAACAGAGATCTCTATATCTTTAACACTCAATAATCATGTGCTACTATCATATTTTAGAGAATGAGTGACTTGTAGATCACACCCTGATTTGAGAATGAACGTTCTCCAGCAGGGTGTTAATCTACAGGTAATGTCCACTGAAAAATGAGTCCACCCCTTCACGACAGCATATCAAGCTGCAGTGGAGCTCAGACTGAAAAAAAAACCTAACGGCTGCCATTATGTTATGCTCGATAAGCAGCACTTTTGCTGTTTAGTTAGCGTAAAATATGAAAAAAAAAAGAAAAGAAAAAAGTGCATGTGTGTATGTTGTTTATGTCTGTGTGTGAGAGTGTATGCATGTATGAGCATGTGTGTGAGAGAGAGAGAGAGAGAGAGATTATTTTACACTCACTAAGCAGCACTTTTTTCTGTTTAATCACTGTAAAAAAATAAATGAAACAGAAAAAAAACTGTGTGTGTGTGTGTGTGTGTGTGTGTGTGTGTGTGTGTGTGTGTGTGTGTGTGTGTGTGTGTGTGTGTCTGTAAGAAAGAGAGAGAGTGAAGAGTAAGAGCCATTGAATGATTCTTGGCATCAGCAGTCAAGAGGTTTATGTACCTCTCAGCCTCATACTTTTCAACCGCTTAGTGTAAGAAATCTGGACAAAGCTTGACATATTGGGGAGACAAAGGCCCAAAATTAGGCACAGGTTTTAAATATTATTCTAATAAACTAAGAAAGCAATTAGGATAAAATAACTTGTGTTAACATGCATTTTCTGCTAGATATGAAGTCTGAAACTCAAATGAATGTCATTATTTTCTGACTTCAATCCTTGGATCATCCCAGTAATTCGCCAGAAAATCACAAGTTTTATTAGGAAAGGACCAAAAATATCAGGCAAAACTTTGGACATTCTGCATAAATCTGAACAGTTGGGAGCTGTTCTTCATCTCTTAGCTCGAGATATCCTGATAAGCCTAAAAATAAGCAGGAGACAAATGCTCAAAATAGGAGCATATTTTAAATGTTGCTGTTACAAAATCAAAAAGTTACTTGAATATTAGGATTTGTGATAGCATACATTTTCTGAAGCAGAGGTGCGTGTGTGTGTGTGTGTGTGCGTGTGTGGTGTGTGTGTGTGTGTGTGTGTGTGTGTGTGTGCGTGTGTGGTGTGTGTGTGAGAGAGAAAGAGAGAGAGAGAGTGAGAGAGAGAGATCAACCACTGGCAGTGAAGGGGTTTGCATACCTCTGGAATTTTCAGCTGAAGAAATCTGGGTAAAGCCTAACATAAAGGAGGAAAAAAGCTCAAAAAATGGAAGAGTTTAATTATTGATCTTATAAAATTACAGACTTGCTTAAATAAAAGGTTTTGTGTTACCATGAATTTTCTGAAGGAAATAAAAGTCTGAAACCCAAATGTATGTCATTATTTATTAAATTCAAACTCCAATGTCTGGCAACAAGCCAAACATTTTAAGAGTAAGCGACCAACAAATAAAATAAATAGCTGGATATTTTTTAAAGTGTTATACTTTGTATGTAAAATGATTCCTCCAACACCATTAACATATGCTGCAACAAGTTTGAAACATTAGGTGGAGGAAAAAATGTACACAAAAATATATAACAAAAATAATATAGTACTTGAAAAAAATAAACACAACAATTTTACAGACAGGCCATTCTCTAAGCACAGTAATGCCCTCCAGGGAGTGTGTTATTGTGGAAATAATGGCCTTACAGAGGTGTAGAGGCCCTTCGCCTATGGCATCAGTCCTCAGAACACCCCTGGGCTGGCATTATTTCCACAAAAACACATACCCTGCTGGTAATTATTGCTTGCATAAGAGATTAACAAAATATGTACTTTTACTAATTCAGAGTAATGATGTTTTCATCATTCTGTCACTGAGTTTCATTGGTCAACTGGAAGCAAATCTCCAACAATATTCTTTTACTTACAAGTAAGTTGTACCAAGCCATCCTTATGTGCCTCCATTTTAAAAAGGATCAAATTCTCTTGAATATTTTCCTCCTTCTGCTAAAAAGAACATGTGATATGAAAGTCACTTTTGTTTTGCACACGTTATCACACACTCTCATCTTTCTCATTTCCCACTTCTGTTAAACTAAATACCACAGACCCTCATCTGTCACTCGATTCACTTCTTCCAAATCACACTCTGGCCTAAAAATTTCTCATGTTAGCATGGCTAGCATTGATCACATACTTGTCTACACTGTGAAAAATTAGACACAACAGCTATTTCTGATTTATAACTTGTACCCCATGTCATCATTTCTCACATCACTTTTCATAATACTAGAATTTAAGAAGTGTTAGCAAATCAAATAGACCAAGAGGTGGTACGTTTTTCCATTAATAATCAAATATTCTTCGTATGTTTGTGGTTCCCCCATAGCCACCTACATCAACTATGCTGAGTCCCTTCTTGGTCTTTTCTTTTTACATTTATGACACTACACTTATCTGGCATGTCCTTCGTAGACTGAGACTCCTGAAATGGAGAAATCCAATGTGTAAGTCCAAAATCATGGGCAAACAGAAGATCAGTCTGGTCCACTTGTATTCCATCCTTACGATTGAGGAGTTTTTTTTTTTATAACCTACACAATACCTCAGCCCATATCTAGCATGAAATAATGTCTTGTTGGGATAGTTTATTGTGAACTGATGGTGCCTTACTCAATGTATGCTTCATACCTAAAGTGTCTGGTATCCTCTGGAGACTGTATTCTTGAACAGAAAACTCACTCCCTTTCAACAGGTAGTTAAAATGGCATAAAGGCCGTTCTGTCGCTGTTCCTTAAGCATCCTCCTCTGTGTGATTTTGCTAGCTGGTGCACAGTTGAGTTTCTCCCCTCCCCACCATGGAGCTGACTCAAATAAAAAAAACTTGTTTAATTTCAGCATTTACTGCTCTAGGCTTTGACTCACTTGACACATTAATAAGACTAACACATCATTGCAAATTTATACAAGGTACATTTCTCCTACATCATCCCACCTGCCTCTGTCAAACATATTGAAGGCCTTTATTGTTCTCTGTGAGACTGAACATAGATAACTTCATCTAGTAAGGCACTTAAACCTTAAATTGGCTAGGTCAACAATATCAATATCTAAAATGGACTTTAAACCATATTAGTATGGAAATCTTGTAACTTCACCGACATGGCCTACCAGCACCATCGCCACTGTTTTCCTGTGGGATATAATTTGTTAAACTACTCCTGAATGACTAATGCTACAGTTCTTCTAGAAGTTTCAATGATGTTTACACTGTTTTATCAAATTGGAGCTTTCGGAAAACTATATTAAACAATAGTCAGTTCATTGTTCAGTCTATCCGTCAGATAGAAAATTCTGCTCTCTCTGTTGAATTCAGGCCATTGACTAGAATCCAACTCTCTTAAAAAGAAGGAAAAACTTACTACTTCTATATCAGAACTGTCCTGATAAATTTACAGGATAAAACATTTCCTTTTAGTAAATGTAAAATTAGAAGTGTAGGTTGCACATGAAAAGGTCTAGGAACATCAAAAATAGAATCAAGCTAAAGGTATCATCTTTGACAATTTATTGACTCCTTTTAGGATCTTAGAAAATACATAAAGCAGCTAAATATCTGCTGTAATATCCATATGAATTCCAAACATCCCACTTAGCTATAGTTAAATTTTACTCAGATGTGATAAGAAATATACTAGTCACGTCCAAAAATCTATCACTCATTTTGATTTTGTACATGTTATTCAGAGTTATTTCTGTACAACTTCCATGACCGTCTCTTCCAGTTCAGACTTTAACTTCTGTTAGATATACCAGCCTGTGCTACTTTATCCAAAATTAAGACTTTTTCTAAACAAGTGTAATTATTTCTTCAAATATCACTTCCTTAAATATACAACTCTGTTTATTCCTTTTCCTGTATACTTATAGCAGCTCAAACTTCTGACAGTACTCCAAGTAGCTATAAAAAGCAGGAATCAGCGTCTTACCAAGACCAACTTTCCATTACCATTCTTTGACATCTATCGCTTTGCCATCGTCTCATCTTTAGCCTGACTCCTGAAAATATGTTCCCACTGGCTGATTTTGAAATATGTCAGCAACTTGGACCTTTAGCATATTCTCAACATGGATTCAGTATGTGTTATGCCAGTGTAACTGCTCTGTTTTATGTTACTGACACAGTTTGTACTGATATGAGTAGAATACTCCTAAGTGGGGCACTGTTCCTCAATCTGAAAAAAAACATGAAATCAAGGAAGTAATCCTTTACCAGGAGAAAAATGTTAAACACTCGGATTTGTTGAAGCTGCCAGGGTTTGTTCTGAGATAGAGTAGTAGCTTTCTCTCTCTCAAATATTCTCCTGATTTCCTTTGTCATTTCTCTTTCTCTTCCTTAATAATTTGGTCATTGTCATCACACAACTCTTTTCTACTCTTCATATCCGTAACCTTATGAAAATAAGGTACATAAGGAAAGTCGGTGGTGAAACACAAAAGTCCAGGAAGTTATCAAAAGAAAGAAAGATTTCAGGAAAAAGACAACAATAAAAAGGCAGACCAGGCTAGGAATGAATAAAGTTTGGCTAAAAAGAGGCTGAGACAAGGTGCGGTAGCAGCTGCTTGAAAGTGCTTATTAGGGTGATTGCTAAACAAATGTGCAAAATAGTAGAATGTAAAATGACAGTTCAGATTCAGATCAGGATTCAGCATAGCAAGACCCAATGTTTGCAATGGTACAGATAGAAGAGAAGTAGGTAGAGATGAGGAAAGAGTCTAACTAGGCATTCTTAGACATTGGGAAAGCATATGACAAGGTTCATAGTTCCAAAATTTCATAGGTCAGTAGGAGGCTGTTGATCTAAAGGACCATATATAGTTTTGCCACAATCCTTCAAATTGTCATAACTAATTTAAACATACATTTGAGCTCCTTCAATGACAGCTTGAGAGGACAGACCCTAGTATACTTACAATTGCTATTCCATTCAGGGTATGATTAAAGAGGTCAAGGATAAACTTTGCTTTATATTTTAAGAAAACCTATTCCATAAAAGTGTGATTCAAAACCCACTCAGAAGATCATAACTACCCCCAAAACATGAACAAGATCAGGTGTTGAACTAGATATATAAATATATATATATATATATATATATATATATATATATATAGAGAGAGATAGACAGGTTTACCATCAGATGGTCAAACCTAACCCCATCAAATGATGGGATTATCAACCCACTTCTGCAAAATCGACAATGTCAAATTCTGGCATTGTCGAAATACGACTTGCCATAATCCTTGGAACGAGCTTTAGTATGGGTCAAGATGGGGGCAAGATTCGTACTTCGAAAATGTCAGGTTCAACATTGTCACCATTCGGCCTCCAGATGTCGACTGAAGTGGGTTTGACTGAACCCAATTCGACCTTCTGATTGTCATTCTATATATATATATATATATATATATATATATATATATATACACACACACACACACCTATATATATATATATATATATATATATATATATATCTGTGTGTGTGTGTGTGTGTGTGTGTGTGTGTGTATATATACATACATGTATATATCTCACCAGCTGATCCGGTTCATGTTTTGGTTGATATATATGTATATACATATATATATATATATATATATATATATATATATATATATATATTTATTTATTTATATATATATATATATATATATATATATATATATATATATATATATATATAGTTATGATGTTTTGAGTGGGTTCTGAGGTTTTTATTAGTTTTGTGGATGGGTAAGAGATTCTGAAGAAATGGATCCCTCAAGACTTTCTACACTTGACAATGGTTATCTTTCAAGAATTTGTAGGAAATAGAAAAGAAAGGAAGTATTTTATGATGGTCTGGGTAGCTCAAGAAGGTCACGGTCATGATTACCTTAGATAGACAATACTGCAGTCTATCAAGATGGGTTATATGCTTGGAAGGTGCATTCAAAAAGAGCAATTAGACTCTATTATGGGCCTGATGAATGAAAAGTAGAGAGTGATGATAACTTCCTTATCTATGGAAGAAATATCCCTGGTGGCTAGTGTGCAAAGTGTAAGGATTTCATAACAATGATGGAGACATAGTAATCAAAGGATAGCTTTTTTGGCAATGAAAGTGCCCAAGTCCTTAATGACTAAGTTTTCAAAGGGGTGTCACCAGTGTGGTAAGTGCATGGGTATCCAGTTTTGCCTAAGGACACGTTGCTACATTTCTTGGAATTTAGTTATAGTCTGTTGTCCAGGCACAAATTATTGGTGCAAATTAGTCCCTCCCGAAGAATATGAAAGTCAGATGAGGAATTAATGGCACTTCTAATATGCAATTGGTCAGCTACAAGTCCTTGATGTGGATCTTGACATCAAGAAGTATATACCAAACAGAAGAGGTCCTTGGACTGATTCCCATGGGACACTACTCTTTTTGAAGAAAGCTGATTTGGGATCTCCTGCAATGGTTTGAAGTCCCAGAACCCTTGTTTCAGTTAATGTAGACTATATAGAAGGACCCAACAACACAAGTGTGAACTGTATTTGCACTTATAGAATGGTCCTCATTGTGAGTGGGTGTTCATCAGGGCTCAACTCCAAGCTCACTGCTATTCTTACAGGACTACAGTAGCTTTAAACATTGGAGAGGACAAATCAACAAAGGTGCTATGTGCAAATGATGTGGTATTACAAGCAGACTCTGAAAAGGAACTTCAGCAAATGATGAAGGAAGGGAATACAAAACTGAATTGACATGGGATAGAGCTGGATTCAGAAAACAGTGGGACAAGCCAGGATGGAGCATGATATTTCACTCTGCACCCTCATTACTGCCTCTGGTAGCAGTGGGTCTGTTAGTACTGCACGGTGTGTGTGTGTGTGTGTGTGTGTGTGTGTGTGTGTGTGTGTGTGTGTGTGTGTGTGTGTGTGTGTGTGTGTGTGTGTGTGTGTGTGTGTGTGTGTGTGTGTGTGTGTGTGTGTGTGTGTGTGTGTGTGTGTGTGTGTGTGTGTAATTAATGTAGTTGTTCCAGCTGTGATAAGTACTTAATTCTGAGAATGTATTTTTGCGCTGGCATATCTCTGAGATGCTAGTCAGGTCTGCAGCACTACCAAAGCTCAAAAGTTACTCAGTGTTAATGCTATAGTGCTAACATGAATGAATTCTCTCCCACTGTGTGAGCATGGTTTCCTGAATGTGCTATTTTTTGAATGCATGGTTTTGTAGATACTTGTATATTATTTGAATGATTGCATCACTTTGACTAATGAGATAGGAAACGTCAATGATACGTCAGCATAAATGCATAAATGTGTTTTGTGGATGATGATAAGACTTATATAATCTTATGTAATCTATTACATGACATTTTTAGCAGACATGCAAGTCTTCTTAAGTTGTCAAGTTGTGAGGAAAAACATAATATTGCTATTTTCATTGTTTAGAGCCAACGCACTCTCAAATTTATTTTTATTTATTTGGTGGCTTTGCATACACATGATTACACAAAATGCAATAATGCCACAAATAAATTCTTATTCTTAGCTGCAGAGATATTTATCTGTAAAGAACCTTTGTGGGACTGGATTTATTTTTTGTTTGTTGGTTTAGAATGTGAACAGATGCTGTCACTGGCATTACACCCTTTAAATGTCGAAATGCAGAAAATTCCTTTTCTATCACTTCAGCCTGTCTTTCCTTCAACAGAGAGCATTCAACTTCCTAAAGCTTGCGTGATTTCTGTTTTCCTTTTCTGTACAACGATGTGTGCCAAGAAAAAAATGCCCTACTTAAAATGTGCAGTGTACGCTATCAAAGATGCAGCACCTGTCTCCTTTTGAATTATTGAATCTCTCCATTTAACTGGATAATTAAAAGGTTCTTTATCACTCCCAAAAGAAACCCTTTCCTAACAGCATCTTTAAACTGATTCCATTTGAAATGCATTTTGAGTTGTTTTGATGTGCCTTTTACTCATGTTGCACTGCACACCCTATTTTCATATTAAGATAATTCTGGGGTTCTCTTTCCTTACAGATTGCCAAAATGCTACGTGAGCTATGAATTGTTAGGGTTGCAGAAATAGATATTTTGCTTTGTTAGCATGCCAGTATAGTAACATCAGGGCGAGTCCCAGAAGGAATCATAGCTGGTTTTAATCTTACATTTGATTTCCCATGATGGACGTTTCTGCCAGGTAAGTTCTAATTTCATCATAATGCAGCCCTCAGCTAGTTTAACAGCTGGCTAAATGGGAATTAAAAACAGGGAAGTCACACTGTGTAAGTACATGTGGCAGGATTTGATCATGTACACTTGGGTTTTAATAGTTTATTTCCATATTACTCAAATGCACAGATGATATTTGCCATTTCAGAAACTCGCACTGGAAAAGTATAATAATGGTGTCAATAACCTTGTTCTAAATAACAAAAAAAAAGTAAAAAGAAAAAAAAATATATGACATTAACCTGTGGAGCAAAAATGGCTTGTCAGTGTTAAATGTGGTGTTGTAATCAGTAAAAACAATTCATTTCTAATTGTCTGTGAAAGTCTTACATGGTATTCAATATGCTGTTTTACTATGTTAACATATTAAAATTCCTGATAGACAAAGAGATTATTACGTGCTATTTCACCACATTAGCAAATATTGATACACAGTGCTACATAGGGATGACTTCAGAGAAGACAGATTTCTTTACCTCTGATTTTATGTATTTATTTATTTATTTTTATTTGTTTTAGTAGAATTGCAGAAGGTAGACACAAATTAACTTGTTGATATTAATATTGCTAGTATTTAGTGATAGCAATCATAATAATTGAAATTACATTCATTTTTAGTTAGATAAAACTACTGAACTGTTAAATTTTGATGTAATTTCAATGATAAAATCTGATATAATTCATATAACACAAATAAACTGATATACCTTCTGTACTTAACAGCTCTGGGTTTTTTTTCACACCAGGCATTTCCTATGTACATCAGTTACTTCATACACTTAGATGCCCATTTTTTATATTGTATTTTAAGAATTCCATTAATTATATCAATTTAAATTTGAATTGATTTATACAAATTTGACAGCTTTGTGATTTAGTTGTATATCCATGGGATTATATTGGTATACTAAGATTTATTAGAGCTTTGTTTCAGGGGAATGTCTTCTTATTCCACCCTGTCCATATAAGTCTTAATTCTAATGGGTCAACTTACTAGCTGTGTGTGCCTTAGACAAAGAAAGTGGTTGGTGTAGACCTCCCTCTACTAAGAACTTTCTATATGTTTCCCTGCAATCCATTTAGAGTTTGGACCCCTTTCAATGTTGTCAGTAAGTTTACTTAATGAGTTATACATGGAGTAACAACTTTGCAGAATTTCTTAAAGGGGACTGCAGACAATGGTTAAAGGCATTATTCTTTTATTATACAAATTCACGTAAAGATTTTAAAAATGTTCTGAATAAAACAAGTGGTCAGAATCAACCATGTTTCTGTTATACGTATGTGTAAGGGTTTGTGTTTGATGAGAGATTAACTCAATGACCTTGTATATTTCACTGAGTGCCCCTGTTATGAATTGCTGCCTTCATTTCTTTATCACAAGAAATGTAGAAATACATAAATACAATATTTGATGCTACAAAAAGCATATGTGCCATTGTCAATAAATTGTTTGTTACTGATTATGGGAAGGCTATGAGGATAGTTATCCAGTTTGCTGCGCCTACATTACAAACTGTGCATAAAAAAATAAAGTGATAAAAGCAAGAGAACTAGATTCTGAATGGGTGGGTCACCTTTTTTAAAGGAGGGTGAGAGCTGAAAGAGAGAAACATGACAGGCTACATTTTTCCAACTAACCATCTTGTTTTCACAAGTAAGCTGTTTGTTGAATTTCTTCTTCAGATTGAACATCAAAGCAATTTTTTAAATTGATTAGATCAGGCTCACAAGATACATAGGTTCATAGGTTGGTACTAGGCTATCGGTCCTAGGGCATATACAAGCCTAGCCATAATAATTCCCTGGCTATTTCTTCCCACAATATTTACTTCCCTGGACCCCTGTCTAGCAGGGCGACTGACATGATCCCTGGGGAGAATTTCCTTTCTAAAATCCAAATGTCAAGGTTCCTTTTGAAGAGGGCCAAAGGGGAGCTCTGCTTGACATGTTTGGGCAGTCTATTCCAGAGTCTGTGGAGTCTCTGGGTCAGGAACCTATCCCTCCAGCATGTTTTGTTTATTGTGATGACAAGGTTTAGATCCCTGGAGTGTGTGGCTCTGAGAGATTGGGATTTCTTTTAAGTGTAGCACTTCCATCAGCTCTGGGTTTGACATGGCCTTGTATGTTAAGCAGAGATCGCCTATGTGTAGACGATATGTGACAGAATATAGCTGGAGTTTTTTAAGGCGGCCAGCGTAGGACATCTGCTTTAGGCCTGTGATTCTTTTAGTGAGGTATTTCTGTGGCCTTTCCAGTTGTTTCAGATGTCTTGAGAGGTACATACCACATGGGGTGTTGTATTCTATAATGGGTCTAATGAGGGATGAGTACAGTGGAACAATGACCTCCTTTTTTCTGGATGAAAAGCCCTTAGTGATGAGGTGTGCCACATAGAAGGATTTCATGAGTGTTGTGGCGATGTGGTTACCGAAGGTGAGACCACTGTCCACCTGTGTCCCTAAGTATCTTATCACACTTTCGGTATTTAGTGTACTGCCACCTATGTGGTAATTCATGGGTACATGTTTTTTCCCCAAAGAGGATAACTATACATTTCTTGGCATTGAGCTTGAGCGCATGGCTCTGGCACCAAGCATCTGTTTCTGTAAGGCCATTTTGTAGAGTATCCACATCATTTGGGGATTCAATAATGGCTCCCAGTTTGCAGTCATCTGCAAACTTTGTTAGCCAGAGTCCCTTAGTGTTGGCCTGTACTTCAGAGAAGTAGATGCCAAATAAGAGCGGTCCCAGGGCCAAACCCTGTGGTACTCCACTTGTCACTTGTCTGGAGCTGGATTTGGAGTCGGCTACTTTTACAGTGTGGGTTATGTCAGTAAGCCAGTTGGCAACCCATCGAGCGAGGTAGGGATTAATTCCCAGCTTAGTAAGTCTTTCTATAATTCCAGAGTAGGGGATGCTGTCAATGGCCTTGGCGAGGTCCAGACAGGCTGTGTGGACCACCTTACACTCATCCACGGCTCTGGAGACTGATTTGAAGAAGTCAGTTAGGTTCAGGAGACAAGATCGGCCCTTCATGAACCCAAACTGGGTGGGGTGCAGTGTTTGAAGGTTGCCAATGATTTATTTATAAGTTCCATGATAATACGTTCCATGGCCTTGCAGATCAAGCTTGTCAGACTGATGGGGCAGTAGTTGCCAGGATCCAAGGTGGCTCCCCCCTTGTGGAGTGGGATAACTGTAGTTGTGCACCACTCAATGGCACAAAGCCTGAGATGAGGCTATGATTAAACATGACACTTAGGTGAGGTGCCAGTTCATTTTGTAGTTCATGTAGTACACAGCCCGGGATGTCATCTGGTCCCATGGATGCTGTATTCTTAGCTTTGGAGAGTGCAATTTTTACCTGTGTGGCCATTATTACCAGAATTTGACAATCTTCCTGCATTAGATATATAGATACATAGTGATCTCACTTCCATTTTATGTAGTCTTTGGCATGGAAGATTGAGTCCTATCTGTGAAACACACCAGAATTATAAGTGATATGTCTGGGAAGTCATCAGTGTTTACCCAAAGTCTAAAGGTATGTATATCTATCCTCTACTGCAGAAGACTGGCAAATTATTTTCTTAGCACAGGACATAGATGGAATAGTGGTTTAAGAAAAATCAAAGCTAATGATTAGATTCAAGATGAGCATCAGAAAAAGTACATTCCAGACTTCAATTGTGCCCAAAGTGTGGAAAAAATTAGCTCCTGTGATAATCTAATAACAAAGTCAACTATCTGCAACAGATCAGGATCTTGTTTGTCTGCTATCAATTCTAGCAATCTGAAGCTGAGTTGTTATCATGTCCAGCACAAAACCTCAATGAGAGCTGTTAAATGGAATGATATGTAAAAGGAATCATAGACAGAAAACTACAAAATGTATTGCAATAGCTACTGAATCTCCTTAGTTCAGCTACAGAATCACAGTGCATATATTTCGTATTGCACTTATTGTAATACTATATCTCCTTACTTCAGCTACAGAATCACAGTGCATATGTTTCTTATTGCACTTATAGCACACAAGTGCTGTTAAACAGAACTATTACCTCTCTGCAGCTTGGAATTGATTTAGGAGTCCTTGATTGACTCTTTTAGCCATATGGGATGACAAGTCCAAATGGCTTCTGCTTAATTCCAGCCTGCCTATAGAGTAAATGAGGCCCTTACCTAAAAGTGGCATAATTACAGATAATTCAATAAAAATATAAACAGTTACTATGGATACTACACTTGATTGTAATAGGTCAAAACTCCATGAGCAGATTCTAGATCAGTTTTCAGGAGAAACAAATATTGCAGTACTCCTTAAAATGATGCATTGTGGTATGGTTGGAAGCAAATAACAGAACCAAACAAAATAAGAACTATTGTCACTTGAAACAACTGAAAAATAATAACCAAACACTGTGGTAAAAGCCAGGATGAAGTAAAAATAAAAATGTATTTTTATTCCTCAAATAAAAACAAAGATTTTGCACTTTCATTTCACTCTGGGACTTCATCAGATTAATCACATTTCACATTCACAATTTTAAATACCTTCTTGAACCTCCAACTAAATTAATCAATAAAGCAAACCAATTAATTATCAGCAGGAAAAATGGCTTCTTAAGATAAACACCTAACAAAACTACAACAGTATAATATGGTCTCTTATTTCTTACATAAAAATTCTTGTAACAAGTGTTAGTTGAAATCATACAAATGTATGCCAGTTTAAGATTAAAATGATAGAGTTTTACTTGAAATGCTTATCATAAAAATGTACCTGTCTTATAGCCTAGTACCAACCTATGAACATATATATAGATAGATATATATATATATATATATATATATATATATATATAGATAGATATAGAAAGATATATAGATAGGTATATAGGTATAGATATAGCTATTAAAAAGTGTTGTATGTAAATATTTAAAATAAAGCATATGATGAGAATCATAAATACAATTCATATATAGAAACCTTAAGATTATGGTCAGGATGGCATGTAAAGAGAATAATTTCAATGCTGTATCACACTTTCGTTGAGTGAATTTTTAAAGCAGGCTGAAAAGCTAAACTATTATTTTATTCAGGAGGAGTAGTTGAATTCAACCTTAATTACCAAATTATCTCTCTATATTTTAGGAATTTTTCCCAATTACCCCTTTTGGATTCCTGTCCAGTATCTCAGTAATTACAGGAAAAAATGAGAATATTTTGAACATTTTGTTATGTGTCTTGCAAGAGCATTGTTGCTATTCAATTTACCAGTATCATATATATCCTTATATATTCTCTTTTTCAAAGTCCTCTCCATTTTCCCTGTATAAAAGGCATGAAATCCTGAGCACTTCACCAAGTAAATTATGCCTTTTGTTCCACAATTGCTACTTTTAAAATATATTTTGGACTTAAAAATATTGTTAAGAGTGACACCAACTTCTTTCTGAATCCAGGGACACTGTTTACATGCTTCACCTTTTTCATAGTTATACAAAAAGGTTCAGATCAAATTCATTTGACCATTTCATTATTGTGCCTCAAAAATTATTTCTATTTATCATTTATAATATTCTTAATATTTTTGACAATTTATGATAAACCAGTACACATGCTCTTTCGAAACTGTTACTGTGCTCTGTAGTTCGCAAAAATGCATAATTACCTATCTCACCCCCAATACCTAATAATGATTTATATTTTGTTCCCCACCACTGACCTCACCTGTAGATTAATGAATAAATTTTTCAGAGTATCCCCTCTCCATAAACATATCATTAAGTTTATTATATTCTGTTTCTAAGTCTTTCAAACAGGAGGTCATTCTCGACAACCTTATGTATTGACCTCTCACCAAATGTTTCTTGAACACAAAGGGGTGTAAACTTATAATATGTAAATATGAATTACTGAAGGAAGGTTTTCTATAAACCTTAGTTTTAAAACTCACCCCTATTTACCCTAATTACACATCTAAGTAATTTGTAATATTCCTATTGAAACTGTATGTGAATTTCAAAGCACTACTTGTACTGTGCATATATTCAGTATGTATTTAAGACTGTGAATTTGAAATGCGTTTATTCTGATGAAGTCCCCCGAGTGGGATGAAAGCACTAAATCTTTGTTTTTATTGAAGCAATTAACAGAGTAATATTAGCGCATGCAAACATTCATCGTCAACAAAACAATAATTTCCTTTAAGCAGCATTCAGGCTGGGCAAGAATCCACTCCAGTTTCTTTTATAGCAAAATTTTATAGCAACATTTTTCAATAGACTCTCCTAAATTAAGTCAAAGACAGTAAATATTTGTAAAAGTCAGTAGTAGCTTTCATGTAAAAGTGTAGTCTTTATAAGCTCAGTGCAAATGTTATGCACCTTATACTGCTTAACTAATGTAATCATTTTTCCAAGGCTTGCAGAGCTCAGTAAAAAGTACAGAACCAAAATCTTGCAGTTTTCAGTGAAAACAGTGCAGTTAAAAAACATTACTTTTCAGTTAATAAGCTCATTGTCATATGAGTATGACCTGAGTAAGACATGAAAGGTAAGCCATACCATCACAATGAGAATTTTATTTAATAAAAGGAGTGAGTCCAGACTTTTGCTGTCACCTTTCATAGTGCAGTAAGTCTGGTAATGCATAATGCTTCAGAACTGATGATTAAAATGCTTCAGAGAAGGAATGCCAGGGAAAATGTGAAATAATAAGAAAGCGTTTCTAAGAATGCTTGCAGAAAAGTGTTTAATATGAATGTGAGTCATGAGGTTGTTTTTCAGAAATATTCTAATGTGTTCAGATTGATTTCAGAATGATTTATATCATTCATTTCTTCTAAATATGCAAGGTGGGGATTGCAAGCTAACAGTGTATTGGTTCTGTTAAGGAAGAAAGAAAGCAACATAAAAAAACATATTTTGTGTCATATGAAAATCGTTGTTTAAAAAAATTAGATTACACATCAAGTCTTAATGCATCCACATACTTTAGCCTATGTCTGCTATTGATGCCACTTTTCTAATGTATTGCAGCATCTGCTACCTACCATAATCTACAGTGCATGGCTTTTCCTGCTCTTGTTGAAAATAGCAGCAACAGCAAGAACAGCGCTAAATATTAGAAGCTTCCTATTGTACTGCTGCATGCCTCCATTTTAATGGTTTGTATATTTTCCTCCTGGGTAAAACAACCATATTTTGTCTTGCTGTAGACAGGGATTCAGTATTCTAAGGTGAAGGAAGGCAAACATAGTAGGTGTCTGCACTTCTTATGGAATTTCTTGGTTTCACTTCCAAGTACAACAACCCAGTTAAATGCAGTTTAGAAAATTAGTTTATTGTATGCTATCCAGTCAGATCATAGGCGTATTGCTAAGAGAGGGCAGAATGCCACATAGTGAAGCAGATGTGTAGAGCAAGGATCTTGCAGCAATACATAGTCAAGGCAGATTGAGTAGCTTTTTGAGGAAGGATTAAAACATCACACACAGCTGTATGTAGAGTGTGGAAGACAAGAAGAATTGAAACTTGGAGGAGTAGGAAAGAGTACTGCAAGTATTAAGGAAACCAAAATAATTCGACTCTTCTCTTAATGAATTATTGCAGCTGTTTGAGGAAGAGATTTTACTTCCTGTACCAATAACATCATGACAAAATAGCAGTAATATGAATTTGGTGTCTTGGAAAGGCTGATCAAGCCTGCTTCAGCTGAGATAGTCACATGGAACAAGAAAATGCATTGCCACAGTGAAATGATGCTTAGATAAGAAAACCAAGCCTGCAATTAAACTTTCAGATAATTTCAAACAAGAAGTAAAATCTAAAACCTAATTTATCTTATGAATAAAGAAAAACAGAGGTAGCAAATTCTATGCTTATTTTTCAAAACACAACTCTTTAATTCTCAATGCTGAAGTTTTCCTGCTATTTGGCAACTTTAAACATAAATTTGTGTAATGTGATAATTCCACGTATCTCAGCATTGTTACATTGGCATACACAAATAAGCCTAAACTGCACATTAAGTATTTATGGTATTGAAATTACACATTTGATGTTTTTTTTTTTTTTTTTTTTTTTACTGTGTGACTTATAGCTAAGAAGTAGTCTTCTGATTGGTATTACAAGCCAGCAACAAACAAATACAATCTTCAAAACATGTCCAGTGAGAATTTCAGAATATGATAGCATCAGGCACTAAAAACTAAAGAAAAGTTGGGATGGTAATGGTAATCTCTGAGAAGGCTACTTCCATTCTACTGACATGGTTGGTATAATGGTTAAGGTCCATGCTTCTAGTGTACATATTGCAAGCTATGAGAGTGACATTCGGCCAATGCCTGTATTAAGTTTGCATGTTCTCCCCATCTATATGAGTTTTCTCCTAAAAACATGCTGGGTGTTTCCACCTCAGACTAACCCAAAAAATTGAATGAAGTTATGGGCAGCAGCACAGATGCTATATGATGCCTTTCAGGGAAAGACTTGTATTGGCAAATTGATTTAGAGGCATCGTCTGTGGTGTGCAGTATTCTCTGGATAGGATCACAGACTGTACACCATATCTCTAGGTAATTTGCCCATCTTGACTAATGCCATACAAAATGAGTATGGGCATTTGTCAGTGGTAAGTGGGTTGAAGATCTGGACTATGCCAGTGGCCTGTGCTAATGGTAGGAGGGGTTTATGTGCCTCATTTGGTCAGTGTGTGCCCACCATAGAGCAGCTAATGTTCGGAAAGCAACTGGGTTGCCAGTGTCCATTTGCTTGATTTGCATTACCTGTGGTACTTCAGCTGAAGGAAATCTACACATCAAACTAATCAAACTAAGCCTACTAGACATGAACTAAGAATTGCTGCAGTCAGTAGATTCACTGAAGGATACATCTGTTAAATGGGTGACATGATGGTAGTTATAGTAATGAGGTGTCTGGACATCCTGTGTGTCCAGGAGATGAGATGAGATGGAAATCAGGGTGCAGACAGGCTAGAATGACTTGGCAATTGATGTGAGGGAAGAGACTTCAGAAGGCAGTGATGGATGTCATTAAAATTAATAATAGACTTATGGCAAACAGACTCCATTGTAAAGATGGGACTGTATTCAAAATCTGAGCCTAAGCCCCACAGCAGGGTTGTGATTATGATGGAAAGAGTGCATTCAAGCAGTATTTGCAAGACCTTCTAGATAAAGCAGGACAACATAAGCTGATGTTGATAATGCGGGAACTGAATGCTTAAATTGGAACAGAGAGAACAGAATATGAAGACCACTGAGTTAAAATGGGAGATACAACAGGAATAAAGAAGGGGAGGTCATTGTAGACTTTTGCCTATCAAATAGCTTGATAGAGGAAAGCACATGGTTCAGCAAAAGAGTCAGTCACAAGATCACATACAAGTGTTGCAGCATGCAACTTAGGGAGACTTACTCCAAGCAAGAAAAAGGCATTTAAGGTAGAATAAGAAATTGCAAAGTCATCTGCAGTGAAACAGTCAACTGCAAGCATTGGTCAGAGAAGTCAATTAAGTCAATGGACATTAGGCTGAAGAATTGGAAGCTGACCGGAGCAAGGATGGGGTTAATGAAGAGCATTAGCATCTCAAAGAAAAGAGTTTAGTACAGATATGTGGTCTAGATAGTTATGAAAATAAAGTAAATAATGAAAGCTGGTGGTGGAATGGAGATGTCAAAGAAGTTATCAAAAGAAAGAAGGCATGCAGGAAAAAGCAGGAGATAAAAAAGATGGACCACGCTAATAAAGAATACTGTCTGGCTATAATAGTGGCAGTGAGCAATAGCAATAGGAAAGAAAGAAAGAAAGAAAGAAAGAAAGAAAGAAAGAAAGAAAGAAAGAAAGAAAGAAAGAAAGTGAAAATATAGAGTGTAAAATGTTTTACCACCTTTGAAAGCCAGTAAAGCAC
The DNA here is from genome assembly GCF_019279795.1 of Protopterus annectens. NCBI lineage: Eukaryota > Metazoa > Chordata > Ceratodontiformes > Protopteridae > Protopterus > Protopterus annectens. The sequence goes on from NC_056739.1 coordinate 1,876,366,051, forward strand.
TTAAGCACTTATTGAGTGCTGTCAAGCAGATTACACAAAACCGCTCAACTTCCATGTTAAGAATTCTAGACAAATCCAAACATAATGAGGGTACAAATGATCAAAATCAGCAACAATTTTTAAATATTGTTCTAATTTACTTTAACAACTATTAAATCAACAAGTTTTGCATCAACGTTTTCTAAACGATATGGAGTATGAAAGTCTATTGTTTGACATTTCTGACCAACTTTAATCCTTAGTGATTTACCAGATAATAAAAAAGTTTATGAAGTGCAAGACAGAATATCTGACAAAATTAGGGACATTCTACATAATCAAAGTCAAAGTTAAAGTTAAAGTAAACTTTATTGTTGATCAGATATATACAGCGATTCAAGATGACCGAAAGTACATTGCTTTGGTCCCCATGCAAGACATAACAATGAACACATAGTTTGAATGACAATAAGACTAATGCACATACAGTAATAACTAAATATTAACAACACAACAGATTACTACAATTGGACAGGATGACATTAGACAGTATTATACTAGTAGGTATTGCAAGACTACAACTTCACATTGTGATTGCTTAGAATATTGCACTTCATCAGCTGTAGTATAATATATTTTGATGTTCATATTGCACATGTATGGAGTGACGACTCACTCTTGACTATTGCACATTCAGGAAGTAATAGCATAAGAAATCAGGCTAACTGTACCAGTTATTGAAGCAATTTCCCAGAGTGGTTACTATAGCTGATACTTCATAGCAAGTGGCATATTCACCTAATTATTTGCTGTCATGCCTGATATTCAAGTTCATTAGCCTTATGGATAGTGGAAAGAAGCTCCTGTTCAGTCTAGATGTTTTGCAGTATAAGCTACAATACTGCCTACCCAAAGAAAGGTGGAAGTTTTAATGTTCTTAAGTGTTTTTAATGCACTAAAGTGTTGTTTGTCTTGCTTTGGTTACTATTGGATGGGTGTACCAGTCTTTAGAAACATCACAATTGCCGTTCTCCCTATCTTGTACTAACTGCTGTTGCCTTTTCATGTGGTCGTACCTAGGCATACCTCCACTCCTCCAACCAGTGTCTTAGTAAGGCAGACCTCTTCTTTTTCCCGCCTGACCAACCTATCCCATCTCACAATCACAGCTACACACAAAGATCTACATTTTGTCACCATTCTACTCTGGACAGAATAGTATCACTCTCTCACACTGTCTTTTTTATCTTCACAGAAAATACAGCTATTCCTTATGAAAAGGTCTCTCCACTGAACAAACTTTGTCCAGAGTCCTGTGACCTCTCCATTGAGGATAACTAGTGCCAGTCCCCCTGAAGTCTACAAGGGTGTCCAAGTTTCTTCACTAAAAGAAGAGTAGGTTTGTAATTATTTATGTACTGTGCTAAGTTCTACTGTACTGAATTAGTAATTGTACCTCTAATATTGGCTAGCACACCGCATGGACCGGCCCTTAACCCAGACTTTTAACTTTTTATTGCTTCTCAATTTTGAACGCTTCGTGCTAGGACATGTTCTTCTCACTTTTTGCCACTAGATGGTAGTATAGTCTAAGCTACTGAACCTAGGTTCACCTAGAATTCTATATTAAAATAAGCTTGAGGCTTTAAAAAAGCTACATATACTTATCTGCTTACAATACTAAGATAAGTTTGACCAGTGAAAAGTCTACCCCTAAATTGTTTGCTAAGACTATTATTTTATGATTGGATAAACTATGAATAGTTTGCTAACCAGGATAAACCAATAAGTGACCTTCTTCTGATTGTTTTATTTTTAATCAAAAACAGAACTTCTGCAGCTCGGCTGGTCCCTGCTCCATTCCCCCTCGCTGCTCGGGCTCACTCCGCTCCCCTACCCTACCACCATTCTCACCCACCCCCATATCAATTTCTTTTATAGTTAGCTTGGCCACATCTTAATTCCCCACCCACCAATGCACACTCCCCACACTCCTAACACCTCCCATTTCTATTTAATCCCTCCACACTACTACCAGCAACCCCACTCCTCGCTGTCTCCTTTTAAACTACTTTATCACACTACCTCCCTCCACACCTCTCCTTTTCCTACCTGTCACAACACATAACCAAATACAGCTTTCTGAAATCCAAATACTCCTCCATACTTTTCATTACCCTTCAGAGTTTTACTACTGCTACACTACCAATATACCCCTCTCACGCTCATACTCAACATTCACTTTAACCACCCATAGTTAATTCTATATAGCTATGTCTCTTTTTAGCATCTTTCTCTTCATATTCACCATCTACCTCTCTATCCTGCTAAGGCTAACATCATTTCATACAGCCCGCCTGCCTCTTTGACCTTCTCCCACTACACCTCTCAACTCTAAGACCCTCCCCAGCTATACTGCTATCTGTTCTAGTTTGTATGAAATGGACTTAATTCTACAAAAGAAATTCACCCTGCTATCCACAAAACATAACTTTTCCAGCTACCATCTCCATATATACTATAACACCAGCAAGAAACTGCCCCTCTCTAGCAATGCTTCTACTCTCTGTAACCTAGTCCTCTGTGGAGATATACATCCTAACCCAGGCCCCTCTCCCCCTTCTCATAATTCTAACTCAGGCCCCTCTCCCCTTCTCATAATTCTGTCCACACTTCCAAAACTTTAAATATCACCACTATTAATCTTCAAAGCATCAGAAACAAAACTCCCCAACTACATGAATGGTTAAGTCAACATAAACCAGACTTTACTGCCATCACAGAAACATGGCTAAAACCATATATCAAAGATTCGGAATTTTTACCCCCAAACTACTCCTGCCTTAGAACAGACAGACCCCACAAAAAGGTGGAGGTGTCACCTTACTATTCCCAAGCACTTACACTGTTATTCCATATGCCAAACCCATTCCCTTCTTTCCCTGAGTTGACCTACTAGTTTCCTTCCTTAAACTCAATAACTGCAAAAGCCTTTGCATCATAGTCATATACATACCCCCCGGCAACAATGTTGCAGTTCTTGAAGACATTTTAGCCTGGACTAGCAATAATGTAAAACATGAAACTATCATTCTAAGTGACGTTAACATCAAGTGGCTAGATATCACCAATAAAAACTCCTCTATAAACATCCACATCCATAGTTACTCCCAGCTAATCTCTGACATCACCAGATCAGGCAATAATGGAAACAATGGCTCCATCTTGGATTGGATTCTGGTTTCTGATCCTGATAAAATTTCTTCCTCAGGCACTCTCCCTCCCAGCATTAGTGACCATGCTCCAGCATTCATAACCCGTAAGCCCACCTCTATACCTAACAATCACCAATTGAGGTATACTAGAGATCTATCCCACTTCTCCCAAAACACCCTCAATGACATACTGAAAAAAATAAACTTGAGCCCACTGAAATCCCTCCCTCTTAACAAAGCTGTGGATTTCTTTAACTCCACATTCTTCAGGACTCTAAATAGTCTTGCTCCTCTCAGATTAAAAAGAGTCAAAGATAAACATGCTTCCTGGCTAGCTAAGAACACAAAGCAACTCATGTCATCCAGAGACAAAGCCTGGAAAACTTGGCAAAAAAAAAACAAAACCCCCACCAACCTCATGAAATATAAACAACTTTGGAATCAGGCTAAAAAAATAGTTGTTAAAAACAAAAAAGAATACATACAAACCTTTCAAGGCCAGCATAAACAAATTCTACAAAACGTCTGGGGAGCAATTAACACCCACCTCCACCCAGGAACAAATAGTGCCCCATGCCCAAACCCAGAAAAAAACACCTCTGAACTAGCCTCACTCTTCAACACATACTTTATAGATACCATCGCCAAACTTACAACTACCTTCCCTCTCACCAATACAGACACATTAGGAACACCACCCAATCTTAACCCTTCAAATCCCCGAACGACATTCTCACTATCACCCATTCCCACAGCCACCATTCAGAAGCTTCTTTTTAAACTAAAACCCTGCAGAAATACCCCTGACAACTTACCTGCAGAATATTTAAAAATGACAGCCCCCTCCATCGCTTATCCAATCAGCATTCTCCTAAACAGGTCCATTCAAGAATCACGTGTACCAGATATCTGGAAGAAAGCTTTTGTCATCCCTCTTCACAAAGGAGGCAATAACCCTGACTAATTTCCACCCCATTGCCATTCTTTCCCCCATCTCTAAAATATTAGAGAAATGCATCCACTCCCAACTCTCAAGGCATCTAGTAAAACACCAATTGCTTTCCCCCACTCAACACGGATTCAGACCTGGACACAGCACAAACACAGCCCTCATATCCTTCTCAGACACAGTAAACAGAGCTCATGATGCTGGCTCCTTAGTCTCTGCTCTCTTTCTGGATTTATCTAAGGCATTTGGCACCATCTCCCACTCACTACTAATTACTAAACTCTCCAGCCTTAACCTATCTCTCTCCACCATACAGTAATTTACCAACTATCTCAGCAACAAGCAGCAATCCACTAGGTGGCAGCACTCCTCCTCCTCCTCATTTATTAATACTATAACAGGAGATCCTCAAGGCTCAGTTCTGGGTCCCCTACTTTTCAGTATATTTGTCAATAACTTTCATAATACTCTTACACACAGTACAGTCATCCAATATGCTGATGACTCTACCATCATCTGCTCCTCAAAATCTGTCACAGAACTACAACATCTTACCCAAGAAGCATTTACCTCTACAGAGCACTGGATGTCCCAGAATCACCTAGCCTTAACCCCAATAAAACAAAACTATTACTATTTACCCCCACAAAATCTAGCCCTATTAACAAAACTCAATTTGCTGTAAGTGCCCAAAATAACACTATCATTGAAGTTGTCCCTAGCACCAAACTGCTAGGGGTCATCATTGATGACAAGTTATCTTTTGACCTTCACCTCCACAATGACATCAAAAAAACACATCAAAGACTGGGTGCCTTATATAGGCACAACTATTTCCTCAGTCTCCCTGCAAAAAAACCTTGGTCTCATCCTTCCTACTTCCTACCCTTCTATATGGAGCCCCTATCCTCACCAACCTCCAATCCTCCTTAAAAAAGAAGTTAGACATTTGTTACAACAAAGTGGCTAAATTTGCTACCAGCGCAAAATATTCCAACCACCACTGCTTATCTGTCCATAAACTAAGCTGGCTTGAATCTTCTCACCACCTTAGTTACATACAACTAACTACAGCCCATAAGATAATCTTTCAACCTGAAACCTGCCCTTCCATCACATCCATATTGACCACTGACCACCCAAATCGCCATCTCAGGTCTGAAAACAAAATGTTATTATCCATTCAGAAACCTAAACTCTCAGCTGGCCAAATGCTACAGCTACTCTTATTCTGTCTCCAAGTTATGGAATAATCTCCCTCCCCCACTCAGATCAATCAATAATCCTGCTTCCTTCAAAAAATCCCTCAAACTACATTTTTCCTCTCATTGGCTATGCCCCTGTACCCCACCTAACAAACCCAACTCCTGAATTCCTTCTCTTACTATAGTCACAGTTTAACTGTTGCAATTCAGTAAGGATTTTTCCACCATAATTTCCCAGCACATAACTTCCTTCCCAAACTTTACACAGTTTTACTATGACAAATAGTAGGAATCTTTTATATGTAATTAATGCAATTACTATGTCCTTTTTTACTCAAATTCTTTTTATGATAATGTAATCATCGCAAAGACAATGTCCTATTTTTTTCTTTTCAAATTATCTTCTACTCATTCCATGTATCAAGATTGTTTATTTTACTTATGGATGTATTACTATTGAATTGTAATTATATAATTCTGTGGAGCTTTTCTCCCTGGGCCTCCACTGAAAATGGGCTCTTCTTGGCCCAGTGGACTTTCCCGGTCAACAAATGCAATAAATAAATAAATAAGTACATGCCATGGGCAGGGTGAGTGGGATAGTTGATTATCTTTCTTGCCCTTCCCACACACCGAGTCTCATGCAGATCATTCATGGATGGGAGCGAGGAACCATTGACTTTTTCCACTGTCCTCACTACCCTCAGGAGACCCTTCCGGTCTGATGGTTTGCAGTTACCATACCAAACTATGATGTTATTTGAGAGGATGCTCTTGATGATCCTCCTGTAGAAGACTTTGACGATGGCCTGAGCCAGGCTTGCCTTCCTCAGTTTCCATAGAAAGTGCAGACATTGTTGTGTTCTTCACTGTTTAGCTAATATGAGTGAACCAGGATAGGTCATCTAAGATGTGCACCCCCAGGAACTTGGTGTTTTTCACTCTTTCCACAGCCACCCCCTTAATTTCGAGAGGTGGATGTATCTAGTGAGTCCTCCTGAAGTCCTCTATTAATTCTTTGGTCCTACTTACATTTAAGGCCATATTCTTGGTGTCACACCAGCTCTCCACTGCCACTCCCTTAATTTCCAGAGGTGGATGTATCTCCTGAGTCCTCCTGAAGTCCGCTATTAATTCTTTGGTCCTGCTTACATTTAAGGCCATATTCTTGCTGTCACACCAGCTCTCCACTGCCACTCCCTTAATTTCCAGAGGTGGATGTATCTCCTCAGTCCTCCTGAAGTCCGCTATTAATTCTTTGGTCCTGCTTGCATTTAAGGCCAGATTTTTGCTGTCACACCAGCCTATCAGATTCTGCACTTTGTTCTTTTAGGCTGTTTCTTCACAAATTCTGACAAGACCTACGACAGTGGTATCATCTGTGAACTTGATGATTTTGTTGGATTCATGCTTGGCCATGCAACCATGTGTCAACAAGGTGAACAGCAGAGGAATCAGGATGCAGCCCAGAGGGACACCCATGCTCAGTGTAATATTGATTGAACTGTTATTTCTCACACATAGTAGTTTTTGGTGTCTGTTGATGAGAAAGTCCAGTATCCAGTTACATAGCTGGGTGTTGATGTCCAGTTGGATCTGCTTTGATATCAGATTCTGGGGGAGAACATAGCAATTCTTGTTGTCTAGATGTGCCAAGGATTCATGAAGTGCTATAGCTATTGTATCAGCCATGCGGAGATTAGATCTATAAGCAAACTGTAATGTATCTAGTGTTGCAGGTAGGCTTGAGAGATATGATTCTTAATCAACTCCTCATTACTGATGATGTAAGAGCAGCTGGCTGGTAATCATTTAGGCTTGTCGGCTGGGATTTTTGGGGTTAGGGAATAGTCAGGGATCACTGAAAGACAAAGCAGGCAGAAATGAAGTGCTCTTCCAATAGAAGTAAAAACAGAATTTAAAAGCTGTTAGATACTTCATTCTACCACACTTTCTGTTTGTTAAGTGTATCAAAGTGAAGTTTTAATAGATTTTCTAAGCTGTTTCTCCTTCTGACACTGTTCGTTGCTGGCCATCACTGACTGCTGTTAGTCTCTAGTATGACAGCTGGTCATAACAGTGGTAGGATATCCTTAACAAGTTTTGGTGAAGCACCACTAAGCACTGTTAAGATTTAATCTCATACTCAGGAAGTGTGTATCAAGTTTATCTTTTAACTTTTTTGTAGAGTAATTACTTCAGTCACTGCATATGTTATATTATGAATAGCCATATAGCCCAATTCAGGAAACAAATGGCTATTTTGAATCTTTGACTGGGTCTGATTTATTCCCAAACTAGATGTGTAAACAACATTTTATTAAAGAAGCATGTATTAGCATTGTGCTATGCAAGACCTCAGATAAGCAGATAAACAGATTTAACCATGTTTTAGTGCATGGTTTATGAAAATGAATACATTGCACATAAAAAACTGGTGAGCACATCCCCAGTGAGTATCCAAAAATACAAATGGAAGCATATATTCGCAACAGATTGTCATTACAGTTTTAGTGTGGATTTTTACTGCACATCCCCAGCAAAAAAGAAAGAATTAAACCTTTGAGAAATATATTGTTAGGGACATATAACCTCATGCAGAAGGAACTACAATTTGTCTGTGTCTTTCAGCTTTTCCCGGTTAGGGGTCGCCACAGCGGAACTCCGGTCCGCTAATGATTGGTAGTGGATTTTTACGTACCGGGTTACCAGCCCTGACGCACAACTTTCAATGAAGGCATGCCCCATTCATGTATGCCTCCACACAGAAGACGCTCTAGCTGAGAATTGAACAGGACAACGTCTTGCTATGAGGCGACAACGCTACCGCAGCACCACCACCGCAGAAGGAACTACAATAAGGAACAAAATTTAAAAAAGGTATGTTTAATGATTACCACATATCTTACATTAAAAATATATGGCAGGACAAAACTCTAAAATAAATTTTAAACACATCTTGTACATTTCGGTCACTATTATTATTATTATTATTAACAATAATATTTCTACAAAGATTTATAATTTGACTTTGTTGCCTGGGGGTTGGGAGTGTGTGGATGAATGGGGGGCTGCCCTTCTGCAAAAAATCACTTTTGTTTTTCATGTTTCTGATTACTTTAGATTCTCTCTTAAGTGCTCTCTCTTTGGATGTTCACTCCTGTGAACGTTCAATGTTTCAAGAGGCATATTTCTACACACACGCACACACACACACACACACACACACACACACATATATATATATATATATATATATATATATATATTTATATGCACACACACACACACACACACACACACACATATATATATATATATATATATATATATATATATATATATATGTATGTGCCTACTTCACTAGACCGAAACACCACATAACCGACAGCCAAAACGACGAGACCAAAACACCGATACCACACAATACCAAAATGCCACATTACCGAGTACCATAACACTGACTCCCAAAACACTGACAAAAACATAAAGGTAAGCCCCACCAAGCATACTGACCCACTAGTACACAACGTTCCCAAACCTAAATCACCTCAACAACAATCCCCAAAATCACTACTAAACAATACACTCCTTTCCCACTAAAAGCACTAAAAACTAAACACACTGAGCTGTCAAAACTAAGACATAAAACTTAACTTACCTGCAAAAAAAACACATCCCACTACACCTCAACATCCTAAAATGCCATTACCCAGCTAACTCAAATATCGATATCTACACCGCAAACAAAACCTACAAAAAACAAACAACAGTTACAAAAATGCCATACATACTACTCTGCTCTTGTGGGGGGCTGTGCCCCCCCCTCACTTATATATACTAACTCCTAGATCACACTACAGTGAAGAAAGGGCATATTTTGCAATCATTACTGTATCAAGATCTCACTGTTTGAGCTTACATGCAGGACTTCCAGGACTCCACTGTTCAACTACTGCATGTGGGTAACTTGTCAGTGAAATGCCATGTCGGTAATGTGGCATTTCGGCATTATGTGGTGTCAGTCTTTTGGGCTCGGCATTTCAGATTTCGGTTATCTGGTGTTTCAGTCTAATGAGGTAGACCCAAAGATATATATACATATATATATATATATATATATATATATATATATATATATATATATATATATAAAACTACATACATACGGATAGACTTACATGTATATATGTAGTGAGAGAAAGATAAAGAGACAGAGTGGCACTGCAGTAGAGGAAAAGCCTTCAGCTCTAGTGGTAGGAGTTATTTTTATAAGTAATTTGAATTGGAAGAGGTTCATAGGTAGTAAGCTGCTTCTGTGGACCATTTTAAGCCTAGCCAATTTCCCTTTCAGAGATGAGAATCAAACCCTGTACCTTGTGTCTATTAGATAAACACCTTAACCATTGTATCAACCAGGTACTTTTACTACTTTAGGACAGTTCATTATGGAGTGTCATTCTGCTTCCAAATGCCAGATAAATGGGTTACCCGTGTTTCTTTACTGTAGCTGGGCTATGTCTGCCTACCTTCCACTACTTACTGGACGTAAACTGACATGTTTCAGTGTCACTGCTTTATTTTCTGCAGACCTGTGTGTTTATAGTGAAAGCACAGATTTAAAATGGTGCATAAGACTGAATGAGCTGTTTTTCTCATTCAGTCTGGTTAATCCGCCAGCTAGAACATGCCATCCCTTTATTTTTGCAGATGGAGATGGAATCATGTTTACAGCCAGGTCCTTGAGAAGAGTCACTGCCTTCAGCCCTAGTGGTAGGAGCTGTTTTTCTAATTAATTGGAAGGGGAAGCAGGCACATTTCTCCTGCTACTTTAGGACACTCCATTGTGAAGTGTTTTTCTGCTTTCATATAACAGATAAATGGGTTACCTGTGTTACATACCTGTACTGGAGTTACACCTACCTACCTCCAACTACTAACTGGAAGTAAACTGCTGTGTTTCAACATCACTGAGCAGTTTATGGCATTAGTCTTCCTACAGTGAGCACCCCTGGGAAGTATGCAAATGGGGGGTTTACTGGTACAGGAAGCAGTCCAATAGGGTAAGTAATACTAGGAAAAGTTGTGCTATTTCCAACAGGGAGAAAAGACTGCCAATAATTATAACTGAAAGTCTGACAAAATGCATCAGAAAAATCAAAAGATTTGGAGATGGTATCATAATAATGATAGGAATCCATATTCGTCCAGAAGACCTAGCTTAACCTGCAACCATACCTCTCATTCTCTTTGCACAAGAAATCTGGACATAGCCAAAAATAATGTTGGGACAAAGGCCCAAAATAGGGGCAAATTTTGAAGATTGCTTTTATAAACTTAGAAAGTTGCTAGACTATAATGTTTTGTGTGTGTATGCTTTTTCTGAAGGATATGAAGTCTGAAACTGAAATGGCTGCCATTATTTAATTATTTCAATCTTCAATGATTTGCCAGAAGACTCCATATTTTATGAAAAGCAGATCAAAAATACGAGGCGAAAATCTGGACATTTAAAAAATATCTGGACAGTTGAGAGCTTTGCCTGCAGCAGCTACATCTTCAACAAGTGCCAGCATTCAGTCAGGTGATCATCAGCATTCAGTCAGGTGGTCAGTATTTGCCACAGATGGTAGCAGGTGAGAGAATACCCACAATGTTAACAGCAGAAGATTAAAACTTCCACAAACACATATTAGACCCACTGGCAAGTTATAAACACCTGTATTACCTAGAGAAGCTTACTCTATAAAGAACCAAAATAAAAAAAAAACACAGCAGGATACCACAGGCACTTCCAAGGGTATGATATTAGCTTGAGTGGCAATGTTACAATTAATCTGAAAGTCTGAAAGAAAGCAGTGCAGAAGCACGGATTTAACTACTGACATTAAATGGCTGTATATGATTTTTTGTAGCAAGTTTCATTTTTGATCAGTGCAGATAAAAATGAGAGGAAAATGAGAGGATATATTTTAAGCTAAATAGATGAAACACTAGTACCTCCATTCTTTTTTGTCTTTTTGCTGTAACGTTGACCTGGTCCATGGGCCAGACTGGGATTATTGGAGTGAGTGGACAAGAAATAGCTCCTCTGTTCTGTGGAGAATAAATATGGTAAATTCAAACCGACAACCTGCTGGACACTAAGAGGTTTGTCAGAAATGCCTGGAGCACCACATATCACAAGCATGTTGTGCCTTCGACACACTGATATGATAGCATGCTTGCATTCGTGGAAATAGACCATATAGAAAATACCTCCTCTGGCCATACAAATCACACTATACCTTCCTTCCCCCATACTCCGCTGAAAATAATTCAAATGTCTCCTAAATCAGGAGAAAAGATCTCTGACCTGGTCCTCCACATTCTGGTATGAAAACCAAAGAATTCACGTTCGTGGACAAAAGGTTGAGATCTAGGACATAGAAAAAGGTGGCAGATGAAAATGCTCCCTAAAATATATTTGGTGCACTGCTTTAGTACATTTTAGTAATTTGTAGAGTCAGCCATGAGCCAGGCAAATACAGAAGAATAATTGGTGAGAATAGGTGAGTCATTAAATCAAACATTATATAGCAAGTAGTTATGGAAACCAAACTTATGTGCACTAGGTATGCCAGTTTCATTTGAGGTTGGTCTGATTTGCTTTCTGCCCCCCTCCCCCTTCTTTTTTTTTTTTTCATTTGCATGCAGTGCAAAATCTGTAAGTGGAATTTGGAGAAAGTTCAAAGAGCAGTTACTTGTGGTGACATGCTATTAGCCGGATGTCTCTGAGTGGTTAATTAGTAGGAGCAGTATACATCCAGGTGTGATGAAAATATACACTTTTTTAAGAAAAGGCAAAATTTAGTGTTTCCTTACTGAGTACTGTTAGGACCTCTTGTTGAATGTCACATCTTTTACTAAGGTTATCACCTGAATGCCCTGAAGAAACTTGGCAAAGTAAAGCACTTATTCCAAAGACTTCATCTAGAAAAAGTCAGAACAGACATGTGTCCTGAAGAAAGAAATATAGCTGAGACCATTGTGGTACAAGCTGGTATATTTCCAAAGAGCACTCCTGTGAGGACAAACTGTAATACTAAAGAACAGGAGTAATTTAAGATTGACTGTTCTAAAAAGTATTTTTTTAGAGAGCATGTTAGAGCAATTTGTTCAGCACAGTGATAGTGACAGAGTTAAATTTCCTAGAATGCTAACAAGGACATTACAGCTGTAATCAAACAAGGGACATACACGGAGTCATAGATCAGGTAAGGTCTGTAGTTAAAATAGAAAGTTTAAAACATGGAAATATATAGCAGTTCTCACCTTCCTCATATTATCATATTACCTTTTTACATTTCTCCAGGTTATATGGTCTCCTGCTATTCTGAATAGCTTCCCTCCAGAAGATACATTTCTGTAATGGTGCATTAATTTTCAAATTATGCCTCAACTAGAATTAAGAAATAGCAAGCCCTGGGTGAGGTGATCAGGTCATTTATGCTTTATCAAATTAATTCCACAGAGATTCAAGAGAGATTTATTATTCAGTAATAAGAGATTCTATTTCATAGAGCAAATCCTATATAAATGAAACAAAGTATAATAATGAGGCATAAATACACTGATTTATTTTACATTATATACATCCTGATAAGATTTTCTGACTGGACCACATCACCAGCATTCGAGGCATCAAATTTGCCATTATGTATGATCCGTCCAAAACCATTTAGCTCCTTGCAGATTAACTTTTCTGTCTCAGTAAACTATGAGTGTTAGACTGTCACTTTATACATATATGTTTTTCTTTACAGTGCATAAGACAATGGAGATCTTGAATAATGTAATTAAAGGATGGCATTTATGTCTCTGTTTTTCCATTCTGCACTTTAATTCTCCTATCCCCAGTACTGTTGAAGTAATCCAAGCTCTGCCACTATTGTAGCATTGTTTTTATTTCCTTTTTTTTTAATTTTGTAGTTTTGCAACAGACAATTCTGAGCTCCTTGCCAAAGAATAACACCTTGCTTTCATTGGTGGAAAAAAAGGGGGTGTTCTACGTTTTTGCATGATGACAGATACTGCACCAGTTCATCCACATAACACTGGTGCTACTTGTCATTATATCTAGATCATGGGCTCCTTAAACAGACTCCATTGTCAGAATATCATACGGAAATGGTATGCTGCTAGGCGTCGTTAGGTTGCTACCCACTCGATGAAGGAGGTGATGTACTGTCTTCTGTGATGAAGTCTGATGGGTGATTCCTGCTGAAAGCAAAAGGGCAATCTTTACTTTGAGGAAGGAATGCTATTGAATGGGATGTGGAATACTTGCCTCCTCAGTTAACACATGGTCAGTAATATATACACACCGGGGAACAGTGGAAAACTGGAATGAAAACCGAAATGTGGGGAATTCTGTGCCTCAGAATGAGCTCCATAATGCTGGCTATGATTGTTGTTCATGATAAGGTGTAAGATAGCTGCACAAATCAGATGGCCCTGAGATAAGATTGGTAGCTTGAGAATTTGTCAGTGTTTAAATCAGAAATATTCCCAAATTACTGTGTGGTGAGATTAAGAGAGCTAATCAACAGCTAATAGGATTATCTTGATAATGAGCATAAGGCACAGTGAATATGTAAAGGAAACCAGTTACTTATGGCTGAAGCACAAAGGGATGCCTGTGCTACTGCTCATAAGATACAGCTTAGTTCGTGTTACAGTACCTGCATTTTCACCTCTGATCTGATGGTGCTGTCCCACATTAAAATCCAGTGGATATTTCCTTCCTTTGATTCCTTTACATTTGCTGATGCTAATCATATCACTTCCTTTGTTGACCCTTCTGTACCTCTGCCTTCTTACTGAATCCTCTTTATGTCTGCCATGTAGGAATCTATACTGCGATGACACCTACATTGTATGTTGGTCTTATGCTATCCAATGGATGGGAAAGTACAGAATGAGTGTAGTAGTAGGTATCTTTCACCATATGAGTTCTAAGCCGTTTCCATACCAGACAAAGACAGAACACCATGACTGCCCTGTCTAGTTAAACATCTTACAAATAGTTTCATCGGGCAAAATAGTACAGCAGAAAACAGTGATCAGTAGTAAAATGTGACATACATTTTATTGTGACTCATAATTTTGCTTAGTAATCAGAAAATAATCATTTTAGTCACATGTAATGTTTCTTTTGAAGGATTTTATTCCTAAAACCCTTTGTAGTGCAGAGCAGGAAATGGAAACAACATTGCCGTTCTCAACCTGCAAGCACAGCAAAATCGCAGACAAGTAGATTAGTGAAGGATTATAGCGATTATGGAAAGAGCGGCTAACAGGACTGCTCAGTGTCACGCAAGTGAATAAAGACATGATGCACTGCAGTGCTCAGACTTTGATTTTCAATAAATTAATAAGACCAGAGGAAAGAAACAAGGTTATTGCAGAAGCTTTCTTCTGTTGTGAAGGTCATTGTGTATTTGATATTCAACAAGACAGAAAGGATGATGAGAATTATTTGCTTTCCTTCAAGTGCTGACACACACACACACACACACACACACACACACAGCCACCTAAATATATATATATATATATATATATATATATATATATATATATATATATATATATATTTATATATATATATATATATCTTTATATATATATATATATATTTCTGTATACCTGTATCTATATATGTGTATCTGCATAAATATGTGTGTGTGTGTGTGTGTGTGTGTGTGTGTGTGTGTGTGTGTGTGTGTGTGTGTGTGTGCGTGTGTGTGTAACTTGTTGCACATATTTACTGCATGTTTACATTTTTGGAATATTCCTCAGTTGTACAATTGATTAAATTATGTAAAAGCTGAACCTCAGTAGATCAAACATAATATAATTTTGGATTTTTCACATTGTGTGGTTGTATGACCCTTGAGTTAGTATATTTAATTTATGCAGATGTAAAGGTTGTTTTTTGACTCTTTTAGTAATGACATATCTAGCCTGTTATTGTACTTCTCTAGATCATAAGATCATAGGAAGTTACTAGGCTATTGGCCCTGACACCTAACCAAGAATTTAGCCCATGTTCCAACAAGTCAGCACCCTATGCCATTGTCCAGCAGGGATATAGGTGAAATCCCAGGGCTGTATTTTCAGTTCCCCATCTAGTTATCCAGTTGCACTTAAAAAGGTTTAATGAGGTACTCTACTTTACATGGAGAGGGAGTCTAGTCCACAAAAGGTGGAGACTCTGGGACACAAATCTGTCCTGCCAACAAGTCCTATTGATATCACAGACCAGGTTGAGGTCTCATGTGCAGGTTACTCGAGTGGAGCTTGACTTGGGGATATGCAGCAGTCCCACCAAGGTGGGGTCAGATATTGCTTTGTATGCCTGACAGAGGTCATCTCTGAGGAGTCTGTAGGAGACTGAGTATAGGGACAAGGCTTTTAGCCTATCTATATATGGTAGATGTTTGAGGCCCTAGATTCTGTGGGTGAGGAATCTCAGTGGTCTCTCCAGCTGCTGCATTTGCTTTGCGAGGTATATGCTGAAAGATGCATTGTATTCAATAATCGGTCTTATAAGGGAAGAATACAGGGATGTTATGACAACCTTGTCCCTAGATGAGATACCCTTATTAATGAGTTGGGCCATGTAGAAAGCTTTCTGTACAACTTAGGCAATATGGTGGTCAAAAGTCAGTTTGCTATCAACCTGGGTGCCCAAGTCCCTCACGTCTGACTGCATGCTTAGTGCCTTATTATCAATGTGATAATTTGTGGGGACGTCATTCTCCCCAAAAGGGATGATGATGCATTTTTTGGCATTCAGTTTGAGGCCATGTTTCTGCATCAGTTATTTGTTTGGGTGAGACCCTCTTGGAGGATGTCAGCATCACTAGGGGAATTGATGACAGCTCCCAGCTTGCAGACATCTGCAAACTTGGTCAGCCATAGCCCACTAGATTTGGCCTGCACCTCTGAGAAGTATATCCCAAACAGCAGAGGACCCAAGAGCGATCCCTGGGGTACACCGCTTGTTACAGGTCTACTACTTGAGGTGGCTTCCCCTATTTTGACTAGGTGGGTTCTATCAGTAAGCCAGCTTGCTACCCATTAGGTAACATATGGATTGATGCCTAGTTGAGAGAGTTTATCTATTATACTTGAGTGGGGAATAGTATCGAAGGCCTTGGCCAGGTCAAGGTAGGCGGTGTGCACTGTCTTCCCCTCATCTATGGTCTTGGTGACTGTCTCAAAGAAGTCGACCAAATCTAAGAGACATGACTTCCCCTTGACAAAACCAATCTGTGTCAGATCAAGTTTCTAGAGGTTGCCAATATCCTTGTTAATGAGTTCCTTGATAATCCTCTCCATGGCCTTGCAGATCAGGCTAGTTAGGCTGATGGGTCTATAATTTCCTGGATTGGCAGATGCTCCACCTTTATGCAAAGGGATGACAGCAGCTGTCCTCCACTCAGCTGGGATGAAGACCTGAGTTCATGTAGGATGCAGCCAGAGATGTTATCAGGTCCCATGGATGCTGTATTTGTTTGCATTCAAGAGAGCAGTGATGACTTGCTCCCTAGAGATAAGAGGAGAGGGGCAGGTACTGGGAATGTCCTGTTTCACTGATGGGGGGACAGTAGAGTGAAGTTTTCACTAAACCTGCCTGCCAGCAAGTTGGCTATATCTACAGGTTTTGTGTGTGTGTTGTCCTTGACCACCAGTTCTTAGCAGATCTGGTTGCTACCCTTGAGATTGCTGACATATGTGAAGAAAGCACATCTATGAAAAACCACTGAAAATAACAAAAGAACAGCCGAGGAGTGCTAAATAAATCCCAGCTCTTTATTGTAAGCGCTTTTGTTCATCCACACTATACAATGAACTTCTTCAGACAAAACTCTACCCAACATTCAATGCCTTATATAAGGTTCTTAATTAGTTAATAAGTTAATAAAACAATTAACAGGCTTCCTTAAATTGATCAAATTAAGTGCTATAAGAAATGCCATTACAAATGGAATTTAAAATGCTAAAAAGCACAAAGAAATTTAAACATTATAAGTCCTTATATAACACAAACAAAATAAGACAAATATAAACCATACTAAAATATATGTATTATCATGCTGTGTCTGTAGACAATGCAATGATAAATAAACAGTCTCCACTTCCTATCTAGATGTTAAGCTAAAAGAGTGAATCAACTTTGACCCCCTTTTTTTAAAATAATATCATACATTATATATTATATAGAAAACTGCTACTTGAATTGAGTGGTATCATCATAGTAAAATGTAACTGAATAGATGTATACATATTTCATACTACATATTACCTAGCCAATGATTTTAACTTTAGAATGCATTTAATTGAACTAAATTCATTCAGCCCTGGTGGAACATGGGCAATGGTTCTTAACTGCCATAATAGTTTACATTCTTTCAACTTCAGTTCCCACGGACCACCTCTAATATTTTTACTTATTTGATCCATGATAATAAAATGGAATTTATGTGTGGGATTGTCTGTAACATGCCTTGCCAAAGCATTGGTAGTTGACATCTTGCCAATCTGGCATTGGTGTTCGTATCCTCTGTTTAAGTGCCCATTCTGTTTTTCCTATGTAGAAACCTTGGCACTGCTCGTATTGGGCAAGGTAAACTACCCCTGATGTCTCACAATTAAATCTTCCTTTTACACTGTAGATTTTGTTGTGTATACTGAAACAGTTCCCTACCTTTATAAACTGGCATTGGTGGCATCTGCCACATTTTTTCGTACCCCAATTGCTTTTAGGTATTTTGGTCTGACATTCTAGTATGTTCTTCAAATTTGGGCCTCTTCTATATGTTATGTTGGGCTTTCCACCCAAATTTCTGTACACAGTACTATCTTCCATAACAAGGACCCACTTTTTAATGATAATATCCTTGATATTTTTTGCATCCATAGAATAGGTAGTTAAAAAACAAAGTCTGGGATTGAACTGTATGGGAAGATTATTGGAATTTCTGTCTTGTGTAGTTAAATCATGTACTACTTCACTATAGCCTTTCCACAAGATGGGCTTAAAATGCCCATTGTTCCTTTTACTATGTGCTTCATTAAACAGTTGTTCAAAGAGGAATATCAATATCCTCTTTTTGTGAACATATTTTTTAGAAGTTCACATTCGACTTGGAAATCATCATCAGATGAAACTATTCTGGCTGCTCATACCAATTGTCCTTATATTAAAGCTCTTTTTTGATGAAAAGGATGGTTGCTGCTGAAATGGGGAAAAGCATTAGAATAAGTAGGCTTTCTATAAATAGTAGTCTTATATTTCCTATTAATTGTGTTGTTAGACAATTGTACATCTAAGAAGTTAATGGTTTCTATCTCAAACTGGTATGCAAATTCTAGAAAGTTAGTAAACTTTGTAATGGTATTTAGGAATTCCTCTACTGTTTCAAGTGACCCTTTCCATATAAAAACATGTCATCTTGATAGTGAGTGTAACAAACAGTGTTCTGCTTGAACATTGCGTTGTTAAATAGGAGTTCCCTTTCCCAATAGGCCATCACGCAATTTGCGGAGCTTCCCCCACAGGGGGAGCCCATGGCTACCCCTGATTTTTTTCAGGAAAAATTGGTTATTGAATAAGATGTGGTTATTTTGTAATACCAGTTCAAGTAGTATTTCTATCAAATCAGTTTCATTGCTATCCATGCCTTTAATTATTAAAAACTCACATACCCACTGCAAACCTAGTTCCTGGGATATGACAGTATATAAATCTTTTATGTCTACTGTTAAAAAGTTGTGACAAGCATCAAATTCTAAATGGTTTATACCTTCCAAGAAACTCCAGGAATCATGGCAAAGTTGCTGTTCTGTATGTATGAGTGGTTTTAATTTAATATCTACATACTTGGCAGAGGCATACATGATGGATTTAAGCCCATCTACTATGGGTCGAAAAGGCGGATTGGAGAGGTCCTTATGGATCTTGGGAAATAACAGATGTTACAGGTGCAGGCATTGTCAGGTAATGATATGGGCAAATATTAACACAATTCTCCAGAAACAAATCATTGATAATACAATTTACCCATCTATATGCACTACTGACCTCATTCAAACTCACTTTTACATAATTGTCACTTTCAAGGATAGCTGACATTTTTCCATGATAATCTATTTCATCCATGAACACAAGACCACCCCCTTTATTGGGCTTCATGATACGTACTTTCTGAAGTTTAAGAAAATTCAACAGTTCTTTTTCAATCAAAGACATATTTCTATCTACATGGTTAAACTGATTTTTCTCAAGAACAGCTCTAATATCCATTTCACAAAGTTTCTCAAAAACATTTAACATTTCATGCACTGGGGGATTAAATACACTAGCAATTCTCAAATCATTGTGCATACTAGAGTTATTGCCCAACAATACAGATAGATTAAGTTTACGAGCAAACATTTTTAAATCTACCAATGTTTTAGCAACATTAGCTCTACTGCCTGGCACAAAGGATAATCCTTTGGAAAGAATGTTCGCTACTTCAGTGGTTACTTTAACACATGAAAAATTGTATATCTTGAAATCACCATGAAAATTAGTCAATATCTCAAGCTTGTTATCAGAAGCAGTATTTACCTTCTCCAATGGTTCTGCTTCTTTCGTTGTTGGCCTTGATGTTGTCCTTTCCACAGTTGCTGCTGTTGTTTTGGGTTGCCTCCCTGAAAAACCTGCCGGTTAGAGGTTCCATGTTCAGTGCAGTTAGTGTGGAAATAGGCGTTGTTCTTTTGTTGGTTTCCCCTAATCCGTTCACTGTACTCCATTAGCGTCATCATCTGGGCAGTGACATTCCATTTATATGTTTTGTTGGGTGTGTTGATGATTGGTGGTTGCCTGGGTGATGAGAATCGTTCCTTCCTTGATGTTTTGTGGCTCTGGTGGTGCCGGGTATGCAGTTTTATTATTGTAGCCCCTTTTATCCCTTAAAAATCTTCTTCTTTTTGATCTCAGTTGCTTTAGTCATTGCACTGTCTAAAAAATACGAGCATAATCAAACTTGTATCTTGGGAAATCACCGTCGCCCATGATATTCTGTTCTAACATTTCAAGTTCCAGCCTTAAGATGTCGATTTTAGCATTATATTGCTGAATTAATGCTTCTAAAAGTTTGAAGCTTTGTTTGTCAAATAAGGCAATGAGTTCATGATGAAAGACAGAATACTTGATTAGACCAGTTGGGTAGTGCCATTGGCATAACCCTTTAGGAACCAGCTTCAATTTAATGCAGTCTTTGAAGTAAGAAACCTCGAGCTGTAGTTTCATACATTTATACAGTTTTTGATCAAAAATGTTTAGGTTAGTTACAAATGGGTATCTGCATCAACCTATTAGAGGTGTGATCATCTGTATTGTCAGTATCTGGTGAACAAAAAACTGTTGGTGTTTTCAGAAAATCTGCCATAGAAGGCACTGAACTTTGCCCAAGTTGAATTGAGGGTTGTAGTTGGCCTTCAACAATTATATTACTGCCAGTATTAGAGATTGAATATCTCTGTCCATTTAGATATCCACTTAAGGGTACAGTAGACACAGAAGCATAAGAAATATTTTGTCTACTTACACTCATATTCGAATCAGAACCAGAAGCTGACATGTCAGCAGTGGGATTTACTGAGTCCAACTTAGAAATTCTTTTTGATAGGGCATCCACTTGGCCAAGCAACTGCTGAAACAACAGGGTAAGATTGCCCATTGCATTCGCCTTGGTAGTCAATTCTCCTGTTGAAGTGTTTTCATCTTCTTTTTGGGAGAAAAGAGACTGGGAAATGGCAGCAACTCCACTAGCCATCATACACAAACCAACCAAAGGTCACTTGTGAAAAACCACTGAAAGTAACAAAAGAACAGCCAAGGAGTGCTAAAAAATCCATTTTCTTTATTGTAAGCACTTTCGTTCATCCACACTATACAATGAACCAACAAAGAAAGCCTTATGATTGTCTTTAGTAGATGTTGCCAGTTTGGACTCGAAGTTTGCTTTGGTGGATTTCACTAGTGCTTTTATTTGCTTGTTCAATCTAATGAGAGATTGCTTCCAATTAGACACCTGCTCCTTCTTGGTCATGGACAGCATTTTTTTTCCTTTTATTATAGAGTTTATTTATTGTAGCTGTCCAACAGACAGATTTACTCTTCCTTGAGGAGGGTGCTTTTGTCCTGTCTGTTATTCCTGAATCCATGCAGCTATATAAATGCTTATGTAGTACTTTGGTGTAAGTTTGGACATATGTGTCAGTTTCTGTGGAGGGAAGGGGGCTGTGAAGCTGTTTATACCTTCCCTCAAGAGGTTGTAATCAGCTTTGGAGAAGTTTTTTTGTTTGACCCTAGATGGGGGGCGGGGGGTGACTTTGAAAGTGGCTGCTTTGTGGTCAGATCTTATCAGGGATGATAACACTGTAGGGATGCTGCAGTGATTACTCATGTTGGTTAATACAATGTCCAAGATATTTTCACCTCTTGAGGGGGTGTCAACCAACTGGTCCAAGGCATTTGCATTCACGAAATCAAGGAATCTCTGGGAATTTGTGTTTTGGCATAAATATTTCTTCCAGTCAATGGTTGGATAGTTAAAGTTGCCCAGGATCAGGGTAAAGGGTTGAATCTTGATAGATTCAAAGAGGTCCAGATAGATGACGAGGGCATCTTGGGTCAGAGTTGGAGGCTTGTAGCTAGCTGTGATTATTAACTGCACCTGGAGTGCTTCCTGTGCATCATACTGTGTATGGATCTATATTAGAACATCAAACTGATGAAATATCGAACGACCAAAAAGCCAAAAATGCCAGACCTCAAACTAGCTGTTGTGGGGGGCTGCACCCCCCACACCACCAGCTAAATATATATACCAACTCTGAGATCACACTACAGTGAGGAAAGGGCAAATATTCTGATCTTCACTATACTGTGATCTCACAAAAAGCATATCGAGGTCTGGCATTTTCAGCCTTTAGGCTGTTCAGTAGTTATACTTTTTGAAGTCGTAATAGGAACCTGGTGTG